>NW_023396681.1:0-126962 GCF_011125445.2 Fundulus heteroclitus | reverse complement strand
ATTCTTACATAAATAATATGCATGCACAAAAACCATGCTAAGGGAGGAGTCTGGCAATAATTACAGGCGAACTCGAGTTCCTAAAGACTTCAGCTCAAAGACCTTTGGCAGTGTGACAAATTAGGGTTCTCCCTTTAGGCCATGCAGGAGTTCCCACAGGTTAATGGGTATAAGGGGTTTGGAAGTGTGTCTCTGTGTGATAGTGCACTTGTGTGTGTGTGCTGTGTTGCATGCAATATGCAAGCCAAGCTAATGGAAATCCAAGCTGTGCAGCGCCATTGCAACTGGGCTTGCTTGCTAATAGGGATTTATCATTGTTCTTCAAGTCAGTGCTACCTTGCAGGTTCACAGGGATGAGGATTGTTCATGACAAATCAAAACAAAAAGAAGCTTATGACGTTACAGATTTGTGATGTTGCGACAAAGAGCTTAGCAGGTTTGCTTTTCATGTATTAACTGATGCTTTGTTGCAATAAATGGTAATGTGATCTGCTTTACTCAGATTAGAATATTACCTTCATGGCTAATGGAGAGGATTAGAAATGGGCTCAATGAGCCAATTTTGTGTCCAAATATTGTACACTTTAGGTTACAGGCAAAGGCTTACAGGTTCTTCTTCTCATGGGCTGTTTTGCCTTTCTCTTTGAACCATTTTCTTTGATACCTATTTGTCTTATTTGTATTTCACTGCTCTTTAGCAACATCTCCTTTTTTTTGCCCAGTTGTAAGTTATTTTTGTATCACTGACATTTTACCTACTGGCCATCTGATTCCAATTATTCTGTCTCCCTCAATCTTACATTTTAGGTAAAGTATTTTATTAAAACAGTCAATTGAGAGAAAGTAATTGTCTCTGAATCCAGTAACGAGGAAGGGAAGACTTCCTCAACAGACAAACTTTGACATCAGTCAATAAAAAAACTGAAAAAATATACATATAATGAGGATATTGAGACATATTAAGACATAATGGTGTACATTGGAGGGAAAAAAACAAATTAAAAATTAGGTTGGAACAAATGTTTCAACATCAGAGCATATAAACAAAAACTGATCCCATGCATGTTGTTTAAGACACATTTAATAGAGAATCTTGACTAAACTAGTCCATGCTTGTTACTTCAAGACAATTGGAATTCTTTACTATCAGGAAGTCTCAAAATGTAGTTCAAAGTCTTCGGTTGATCCAAAATGCTGCAGCAAAAGTTCTGATGAAATTAAAAAAGAGTTTTGTTTTCTCCTATTTAGCTTCCCTTCATAGGCTTCCTGGTAAATCAAGAATATAATTAAAATTCTCCCTCTCACATATAAAGCCTTTAATAATCAAGCTCCATCATATATCAGAGCTCTGATTACCCCACATGTTCCTAACAGAGCACTTCGCTCTCAGACTGCAGGTCTACTGATAGTTCTTAGAGGCTCTAAAAGTAGAATGGGAGGCAGATCCTTTAGCTATCAGGCTCCTCTCCTGTGGAACCAACTCCCAATTTTGGTCCGTGGAGCAGACACCCTGTCTACTTTTAAGACTAGGCTTAAAACTTTCCTTTTTGACAAAGCTTATAGCCTCTGTATTTATGCTGCTATAGGCTTAGGCTACTTGAAGACATCAGGGTCTATTCTTTCACTCTGCTGAGTTCTCCTACTGTTCTCAAATTTTTCCATTATTTGTTGTTATTTCAACTTTACCTTTATATTCTCGCCATCCTTTTTTCTCCTCATAGTAGGTGCACCTGGTCTGACGTTCTGTTAGCTGTGACAGCATCCAGGGAGGCAGATCTCTGCCATTACTCTATCTAACATAGAGAGGGTAATGGCAGCATTGATCCAAGTATTCTGGATCAGTGCTTCTGTGCTCTTTTGTGTCTCTGCTCTGTCTCTCTCTAACCCCCAGTTGGTCATGGCAGATGGCAGATGGCCGTTCACAGCGAGCCTGGTTCTGCTGAAGGTTTTTCTTGTTAAAGGGGAGTTTTCCTCTCTACTGTTGCTTCATGCATGCTCAGGATGAGAGATCGCTGCAAATGCATTGCAATGCAGATGTCCACTGTGGCTCTAAGCTATTCTTGAGGAGTTAATGCTGCTTGTCAAGACTTGATGCAATCTGCTGGGTTTCCTTAGATAGGAAATATTTAACCATCCTCTCTGGATGATTTGATTGAACTGACTTTGTAAACTGAATTCAGAGGAATATTGTTGTGAACTGGCACTATATAAATAAAATTAAATTGAACTGAACTATCAGAACAAAATCATGCACTGCAATTGCTAATTTTTTTTGTTTAGTATCTTGTAATGACAGTAAAATTTGTCGATTAGTATCATGGTACATCATTGCCCGAATTATTTGAATGTTTAAAAACATAAAATTAGTCCCTCTTTGACAAAAACAGATGTCACTCTTTGAAATCTTCGCAAAAGATCAACATGAACTGAAAACCTCCGTTAAGCTATTACGGCAGTGAAGTTAATAGTGTCACCATTCAAGCCATTTATTTCACCTGTATCATGCTCTGATAGACAATTTTCAATTCAATTCAATTCAATTTTATTTATATAGCGCCAAATCATGAAACATGTCATCTCAAGGCACTTTACAAAGTCAAGTTCAATCATATTATACAGATTGGGTCAGATTATACAGATTGGTCAAAAATTTCCTATATAAAGAAACCAGTTGATTGCATCAAAGTCCCGACAAGCAGCATTCACTCCTGGAACCGTAGAGCCACAGGAAGAGTCATCTGCATGTACATGGCTTTGCTGCAATCCCTCATACTGAGCAAGCATGAAGCGACAGTGGGAAGAAAAACCACCCATTAACGGGAAAAAAAACCTCCGGAGAACCGGGCTCAGTATGAACGGTCATCTGCCTCGACCGACTGGGGTTACAGAAGACAGAACAGAGACACAACAAGAGAGACAAAAAAGCACAGAAGCACACATTGATCTAGTAAATCTGTTCTACATTAGATGGTAGTAGCAGGTGAGCCGTCTTCTCTGGATGATGTTCACAGTTAACAGAACGCCAGACCAGGGTGTACCTACTATGAAGATAAAAGAGAGAGAACAGAAAGTTTAAGCAGAAATGACAACACATAATGCATAATTGAAGAACAGTAGAACTCAATATAGTGAGAAAATTAGATCCTGATATACTCCAGTAACCTAAGCCTATAGCAGTAAAACTAATAAAGGTAGCTGAGAGTAACATGAGTCACTAGTAATTTTTTGTCAAAAAGAAAAGTTTTAAGCCTAGTCTTAAAAGTAGACAGGGTGGTCTGCCTCACGGACCAAAACTGGGAGTTGGGTTCCACAGGAGAGGAGCCTGATAGCTAAAGGATCTGCCTCCCATTCTACTTTTAGAGACTCTAGGAACCACAGCAGACCT
This sequence comes from Fundulus heteroclitus, assembly GCF_011125445.2. Lineage (NCBI taxonomy): Eukaryota > Metazoa > Chordata > Actinopteri > Cyprinodontiformes > Fundulidae > Fundulus > Fundulus heteroclitus. Next base: position 123,577 of record NW_023396681.1, on the reverse strand, counting down.
GCAGTCTGAGAGCGAAGTGCTCTGTTAGGAACATACGGGGTAATCAGAGCTCTGATATATGATGGAGCTTGATTATTTAAGGGCTTTATTACGTTAGAAGAAGAATTTTAAATTCTATTCTTGATTTAACAGGAAGCCAATGAAGGAAGCTAAAATTGGAGAAATATGATCCATCTTGTTGCTTCTTCATCAGAACTCTTGCTGCAGCATTTTGGATCAGCTGAAGGCTTTGAACTCATTTTGTGGACTTCCCTGATAGTAAAGAATTACCAATAGTCCAGCCTTGAAGAACAAATGCATGGACCAGTTTTTCAGCATCACTCCTGGACAGAATGTTTCTAATTTTGGCGATATTCCGGAGGTGAAAAAAGGAAACTCTGGAAACCTGTTTAATATGGGATTTAATGACATGTCTTGGTCAAAAATAACACCAAGATTTTTTACTTTATTACCAGAGGCCAGGTTAATGCCACCCAGATTAAGTGATTGGTTAAGAAGTTTATTTTTTGAGGACTCTGGCCCAAAGATTAAAACTTCGGTCTTGTCAGAATTTAGATGCAGGAAATTTAAAGTCATCCAGCTTTTGATGTCATCAAGACATGACTGCAGTCGAAGTAATTGATTGGATTCATCAGGATTTATGGATAAATATAGCTGAGTATCATCAGCATAACAGTGGAAATTAATCCCATGCTGTCTGATAATTTTGCCTATCGGAAGTTACATATTTCATTTTGAGGATTTAATTTAATTTCAGTCTATGAACAACTATTGCATGTAGATTCATGACTACTACATCAGATATTAGTATTTTGAATTACTATTTGTATTTTGAGTTCATGTGCTAAAAGCAAACATATAAATAGCCCTTTCTTTTTTTTTTTAAATGTCCAGGGCTACTGAAGTAAGCAATGAAGTGAATTACTGTGGGATTTGATTTAATTCTTCTCGTTGTAGTAATAAAAACACTCAGTCCCAAGGTAGCCTTTCTACACCACATAGTTGCTCACAAAAATGTGTAATTTGCAACACCCATGCAACAGTAAATCAAGGGCTGTTTTTTTTTTTTAATAAACTTGTGTGCATTCTGGAAATTTCACAAATACAGAAAAAACAACCATACGAATATGACTCAAGATACCAATAATGTTAACAGCTGATACTAATGAATTCCCTGCGGATCATTCTCAGCTGATACATTGAAAGTGTAGCGATGCATACCAGTGAGTTTTACTGACACACACTTCTGTCCATCACAGAGCTATCCTTGTCTTCACTCTGAATCGTTCAGTGTGTGTGGATGTGTGTGTATTGGGTGTGATTGATGGTGCTGCAGTAGTAATGCGTGGGAGAGGCTAGGTCAGATCACAGCATCGGTAAGTGCAGAGCAGTGGACGCAGAGGAAAAAAGGCATCACAAACTGAAGAAAACCCAAGTTCGCGTAGCACTACTAACTTCCTTTATGCATTAAAATCTTGAAAATAAGAAGGATAAATCCCCAAACTCAACTGTGGCTCATAAATAGTAACAAACACAGCTCATGTGGTGATGATTCAACTTAGGCATGTAGCCAGAGCATCCTCAGCTAAACTTTGAAGGAGAGTTTAGCTGAGGAAAACTAATTCAGCTGATATTTTATAACATTAACTGTAGGTCTATACAATAACACTAATCACAATACCCCAGTAATCTAATTAGCACCTCTGAATTCCTCAAAATGTCCAAAAGTTTTCAACATCAGAAAAAAACCCACAAACCTTTTATCACAGAGTGATTAATTAACACATCCCAAACCAAGTTAGCCTAAACAAGTTTCAGGTGCCAGAGTGCTGGCAAACATTTTTACTGGTTTTGCGACATTGTTAACTTGAACTTCTGCAGTATTAACTTGTTAGAGTTAAACATTACTTTAAACCAGGCGTGTCCAAATGCGGCCCTGGGTCCATTTGCTGCCCCTGTACCGATTTTGTGCCCAAAAAACAAATTAAATAAATATTTTGCAAACTGGATGACCACCTTTTATGGGAAATGAGCAAAATCCATATTTAAGTTCTGGATCTACAATGATTCACACTTACCTTTCCTACAGAAAATATAGTTTGTGTAATTAAAGTGATCAGATTTCTTAGAGTTGCCCTGTGATAGACTGGTGACCTGCAAAAGGTCCAACTGCTGTTTCCTGCCATGCAAACTGCCGCAGATATGTCAGGCGAGCAAAAGCACGCAAAAATGCCGTCTTTGTAGCCAAAATCACGTTTGGCTTAAACATACCATAACAGGTGACATCAAGATTCATTTAATTTGTAATCAATAAACTATGATAGCAAAGAGCCTGTATGTGAATAGTGTCCTCACTTGGGAGTTTATTTAATAAAATACCTAGTTAGAGAAGTCACTGGTGTACCCAAAGGTTTAGACGAACTGAAACTAAACATATATTTTTTGTCATTTGAGACCTAAAGTCTACAGTCAAAGAAGCATTATTTCAATCACACAACAATTGTCAAACAACCTAGTAATCTGGAAACAAGTGGATTTTTTTTTCACCAAAACTAATGTTTGTTATTATAGTTTACATAGTGCTAAATACTGAATTTTGAAAAGGGGGCAAGTAACTATAACTCAGTCTCAGTCTGATAAGTTATTATAGCCTTTGGTACAAAACTGGAAGCTCATGAATAAGAAGACATGCTCCATGGAGAAATGTTAGAATGTTGTTATGACAACCCTCAGCTATGTTTTTTTTAATAATAAATATTGGTTTAGGTAAGGAAGAGTTTGTGAAACTGTTTTATGTTTTTTAAACATAGCATGTGTTGACTACTCGAAGCACATGGTAAGAAACCATTTACTTTCTTTAAAAGTAGGTGAAAGATACAAAAAATTCCCAAATTTTTGGCAAATTTTTTTTTCTTTTTTCTTTGCTTATTTCAGGGGGAGTGGCAGCGTAGTGGTTAGAGAGCTGTGCACTTGCGTACTGAGAGGTTCTGGGTCTCTGAACAAGACTTTAGCCCCAGAATGCTCCTGGGCACACAGTGGCAGCCCACCGATCTCCAAAGGATTTGTTAATGCTGAGGACAAAGTTCATTGACATTATTGATGAAGATGACAATATTATTATTATTATTATTATTATTATTATTATTATGTAGCATCAATATGGAATCATAGTGATAGCTTTGTAGAGTCGCTGCTGTGATGGTGGTGTTTAGCAGTTGTGCCAAAAGTTCAAACAAATGCTAAATGTATAGACTATCACTGTGTAATTTGGGGTCTTGCATAAGCATGCAAATATCATATTTAAAATACAAGCCGCAAGCCTAAATCTTCAGACTTGTGCATCCTTATAGAGAAGAAAATTAGATAGGGATGTCCGCCTTCAGATCTAATTAAGAAATATACAGTGGAACAGTCTAATTTGCATAATAGAAAGATACTAGTTTTCAGATTTCTTCAACTGCAAATCTAAATGTTTAATGACACCCAATCATCAAAGTTGCAATGCTGGCATCTGATTTTCAACAAAGCATAAAAATATTTTATGGAAGCATGAAGCAAGCTTGATTTAAAATAACTGGTATATGAGGAGCATGCCTTTAAAAAGAAAAATATCATACTTTCCCAAAATGACAGACAACATTTAATGGGTACACATCATGCTTTTCAGTTCGTCCTTTTTACACTGAAATCAGACGTGGTCTAAATAAAGTAGAACTGCAATGCTTTGGTCTGAATTCCTAGTCCATTTAACCTCATGTGTCCTTGGTTTACCCCGGTTCTGCTGTGCATCTGAGAGCAACTAGTTTTGGCCAGGTCTCTTTAAATTTAAAGGAGACACTTCACCCACCGCCACCATCTAAGTGGCAAATCGTTCCACTCCACCCAGTTCGGCCATTTGTGTAGTAAGCTGTAATGAACGACCTGTAATGCTTCTACTCTGAAACCATGTACTTCCCTGCTCTGTTGTGTTTTGCTCCAGCTGGTTGTGTGCTGCTCTCTGCTCTGCTCCACTAATTAGTGGGAGTAACTCCACCTGCTCTGCCTCTAATTACCTGCATGGTTTTCACCTGCCACTTGGTCTATATATTACTGCCTCACACAGCCAGTCTCTGCAAACCCATTGTGTGAGTATACCATCCAGTGTTCCTTGTTTTCCTGCCGGTTTTTGGCCTTGCCTTGAGTTTGTGGATTTTTCCTGTTTGCCTTGGCCTTTTTGGATTCTCCAGTTGGCCTCTGATATCTGGACAATGACCTCTCGCTCAGCCTTGACCAAGCCTCCTGCCTCTCCCTCTGGAAACCTCTGCCTGACCTTGCTTATGGTTCTGTCCCATGCCTGTGTTACAAACTTTCCTTTTGCCTCAACCCTCAAACTGTCTTGCGCAGGATGGACCTGCTGACCCGCCTACATAACCCAAGTGGAGCCCCAGGATCTACGGCTAAGATCCAGAGCAACCTCTCGGACTCTGAAAAAGTTAGTGGCTTTTTTTCAGTGCACACTCCCTCACACAGAGTTGTTCTTGGCCACTAACCTATCTCTCTTCCCCTCAGTGTTTCCTGAGTGTGCTCCTGGCAGTTTCCTGACTGTGACTGAGATCAGTCTCTAATAAATTCTTGAAATCCACTCCTGTTGTCTGGCTGAATTATCAGGTCCTGTGTCCGGTGCATTACACAACCGCACAATTTGACTTCCCCCAGTTGTAGGTTCTGCATCCTTCAACTCGGACTACAGAAATGCTCTGAGTAATAAAAGTGGCATATTTGTGAAATTGGTAAGCCGGAAGACCTTGGCCTTTCTTAGCAGCTCTGCAAGTACTGTGACGTAATCTTTCAAAAAATTTAATAGAAAACTGAATGGCTTGAAAAATATGATGAAACAGAACAGATATCTACACAGCACCAGGAAAGACTACATTTAAATTATCTGCATTCCTAGAGACTCCAAGTACAACAAAATGTAAGGGCTAATGTGGATTTTGTATATGTTCCTTTAAGTGCGATTAAATGGAAGTTTCATTAATTGAAACACTGCTCTTGTTCTAATAGTGCTTTTACTTATATTATTCAATTAAGTTTATTTAGTACCACTTAACATGTCTTAAGGGGAGATATGTAAAATCCACTTTTGCATGTAGTGGGTTGTCGCTTGCATTGTGTAACGACACAATTTTGCAACATCCCTGGAACTGAGCATGCATGTAGCGACAGTGAAGAGGAAAACTCCTCTTTAACAGGAAGAAACCTCCAGCAGAATCTGCCTCAAAGTGATTGACCATTTACCACTATGCACACATAGAACAGAGGCACTGATCCAGGAGTACTACGTAAAAGAAAAATAAGTTAATGGTAGTGGCGTCATCGAGGAAAGATGTACAGCTAAGCAGATAAGCTCTGAACCAGTTTCCAAGTCTATGGATGAAAGAGAACACATACAGTTACTCTTAAATAAAATGTCACCCAATAGCTATGTCTAGGAAGAGACGGGGTTAAATATTAAAAACAGGGTCAAGCGTGTCATCAAAAAAAGAACAGTAGCTGCTCAGCCAATACTCCCGTACAGGAAGGTGTCACAGCTAAAGCTAGATGTAGTTTCTATAAACAGAGAAAAAAACAGAGCATGAAGTTAAAAGCTAAAATAACAGGAAATAATGCAAAATTAGTGTTGTAGGACTATGTAGCAACGTGAGCAAAAGTGGTCATTATGTCCCCCAGCAGGCTGAGCTTATAGCAGCATAACTACAGAGATAGTGCAGGATAACCTACGCCAGAAAGCTTTGTTAAAAAATAGTTTTTTGATCAGCTTCAAACTTTTAAGTAAATTTTGTGGACTTTCTCACAGTAAAAATTACAATTGTTCACCGATGAAGGAATAAATGCATTGATTAGTTTTTCAGCATCACTCTTAACCAGTATATAACAAATCTTAAACATAAAAGAGTATCATCAGCATATGAGTGGACATTTTTCTCATGCTGTCTCATAATTTATGTTATAGAGAATTGACCAAAACACTGACTCTGGTGGTATTCCAGAGGTAATCCTGAAATGTAAGTGTTGATTATTTGATCCCTACAGCATGTTCAAGCCTTTCAAAAAAATATTGCAATTAACTGTATCAAATGCAAGAATTAGAATTAACAGGACAAGTACAAGTCCGTTATCTAAAACCACAAGATTAACTTTACCTTTATTTTCAAATGGACATCATCATCTAAAGTCACATGAAATGAGGAAGTAACACTACAAACAAGAACATCCATTTGTAAAAGGGTAGAAGTTAAAATACTTCCCTATGATGTGTTTTAAAGTAATACTGAATAATAAAGACTCTTTAAAAGTTGTTTTAGCTTTGTCTGTCCATTAAAGAATATAGTCAAAGACTGTGATTTGTTCACACTCAAAAGGTTAGCACAAGGTCAAGAGTATCAAGAGAGAATTGGGTAGGTCAGCACATTTTTCCTACAAAGCCAGTTGAATGTAAGATAGCATTGAAGGCTACATTTAGGCATGAATGTTTAAATCCCTCACCATAATGACCTTATCAGTATTTAACACTAAACAAGATAAGAAATGTGAGAACTCACGTACGAAGCGTGGTTATGCACAAAAAACCTGCAGCGCAATGTTTATACATACCCTGATGCCTGAAAGTGTGCAGTAAAACGAGTAAATATTTTCACTTGCAATGAAAATTTGTGCCAGCTATGCAAACTCCTTCAATCAAAAATTTAAAAAATCACAAAGTACTAAAACTGACCCAAATACACTGAAATATTACTCAATTCAGTTTTATTTAACCCAGTGAGTATTGAACCTGATTTTTTTTGCTGAGTTTGAGTTGTTATGGATAAAACCCGCACAAAGAAAGAGAATCACATTTAGCCTCATAAGCTAACGTAACACACCTCAAAATGATGGAAACAACCTCAATCAGATGTAAATATTCATCTGTATTTGTCACATGTAGATATAAATGCACATTGGTCTGTGCGCTGAGAACCATAAAATACAAGGGAATCATCTAAGGGGCTCTTTAGTCTCACTGAAAACAAAACGGGTCCGGATCAGCAGATTAATTCTTAACAAGTAAGATGGGATGATTTCTAAAGTGGAGACAATCACACATGTCGATAAATAGCAGACGGGCGTAATTGCACTGCTGGAGGACATCGGCGGTGGAAGAATGTGGAGGTAGCGTGTATTCAGAGATCCTGCAGACCTGCTGGCACATGATGATGAGTGGCTTAAAAGCCGGTTCAGATTGCTCACTGAACTTTTTTGCCAGTGCCATTTTAAGCTCTACCTCTGCTGCAGTCTTTGCAACTGGAGCTTTTCAGGGGAGAGCTGACTGACAGGTCGGGTATTTTGCAGTCATCCCTGAGCCATTCTGGCCAGTCCCCTGGGATGACCTCATCCATATGCTGTACAGGTACGTAAAAGTCCCTTAAACCTTAGCTCACGTTTGCAGCGAGGAGCCAATTTCCAAATGTAATCAGAGCTCTCTTAATCCTGCTCAACTCAGGATTCAACTGTATAATAATTCTCATAGTATTAGTTGCGTTGGGAACTAAATAAAATCAGGCTCAGTCCACGATGGCTGACGTCGATGTAATTTTTTCATGTAATGTCCTGACTGATTTTAAAGATTTAAGGTAGCCTGTTCCACAGTGTGTGGGGGGACAGACTTCCTTATCGAAGTATTGGAGGCATATACACGTCATTACAATGACTTGGTGTGCATTACAGCGATCACCATTAAGCTGTAATGGAGCTCAATTCAGCAGCCAGACAGTGCCATTTGGATTTTATAAACATTGGAGAATAAAACGGGTATGAACAGACAAATTTTATATTTTTAGCTGTTTTCTTTAATGTGTTTAATGAATATATAGACACGTTGTGAGTGCTTTCGGGGTATTTTTACTTATTTGCATATTTAATTCAGGAGGAGGCCAAGGCGACCTAAGATACTTATGCGGGTGCACCCAATTCTTTGCAAATATGGATTTATCAAGGCAATGCATGAGGTGACCTGTCTACGCATGGTTTTGTACATCTGAATTTCTTTGTGTGCCACAAGTTTCAGGATATCTCCCCGCTGCCAACGTTTAGCATCAGAGAGGCATACTCTTTCATACATCAGACCCCTGGTCTATACATTGAGAGTAAGGGCTTGGTGGATGATAAAAAAACAACAACAAACAGAACTTGCTTTGCAATTGGATCAGAAAAACTAAGGGCTAGATGTTCAAAGGAACTGTAGCAATTAACTGACCTGGGATTTATCAATAAATATGACTGAAATATGCTGCTCCTCTTCCTCACCCAGTATTTCGAGGACTGTGAAAATTTAAATATTTAGGAGTTGACTCATCCATACTAACATAATCCTCTTGCTGCAGCCAGGTTTCCGTGAGACAGAATAAATGAATCTGATTATCACAAATCAAGTCATTAACTAACAAAGTCTTTGAAGAGAGAGGTCTTATGTTCAATAAACCACATTTTATTCAGAGTGGTATTTATGAGTTTCATGATTTGCTCCTTTTAGATTAGTTTTTAATCTAATTGATTTTGGCCGTGGGCAAGACACTGTCTCAATGGGGTAATGGGTGGGTAACAGTACAGAAGCTGCACTTATGAACAAAACTATCAAACCCAGGAAAACTATGTAATTTCGGAAGGAGGAAAAAGCAAAAATGAGTTATCACACTGAAAATTTCATTTTGAAACTGGGCTATGAGCCTTAGATGTGCCTTTTCTTTTTTTCTCGAAAGTTATAAAGTAATTATGCCTGAAACTGCATTGTTAACCCTTGAATTTAACAACTGGGGATCATCTTCCTGTGTCATTACATATAACTCAGCTATAAGCAAATGTTTTAAACAAGCCAAACAGTTTATTCAGAAAAACCTTTAGCTTTTTCAGTTCACTTCTAAAAAGGTAATAATACAATGTAAAAGACGCATGAATTTTCAGTTTTGTTTTACATTTCATAAATCATATGTGCAAATAATAAATGGACATATCTTTAAAGGCATTATTGTAACAACACCCTTCTTATAATTGCTGCCAGGTTTTCATATGTCCCCACTGATGTTTTGATGTATTGTCTTTGGTGATAAGCTCCAAATCTGAAAGGCCTACTTGTCATCACCCTAATTTTTTGCTCCCTCCACACATTCTCTGTCAGATCCAACCTTGGACTCAGTCTGGGCCACTCCAAAACGTTCATATTACATGCAGTGAAAAGAAACAAGTTGGTATTATGTTAAACCTAAATCTGAAGGAGGTACGAATAATTTTGGCCTTATCTATATGTATGAGATATGCTGGATTTATCCCTGTCAAACGATATTCTGGCTTGAATCCTTGAGTCTATTTCGACCACATATTACATCAACCCCATCACATTTATGTGTGAAATTATTTGAACCTGAAAAGCTTCATTTCCTGCGGGGACATACCAGCGGTATTCACAGTGTAGTATAACAGACTTCTGCTTCAAACAGAATCAAAGCACAGCAAATCCCAGAGTCCCTGGCCACTGTCATTCAAGTTGTTGCCAACCTGTTGTTTCAGAACTATTACAATGTCATAAGTGATATCCATTGCTCATTTTGATTGTGCTGCATTAGGCAGATGGGTTTGTCTATTTAGAGTGTGTGGAGTTGGTTGTAGCCTGCAGAGTACCCAATTCTCCCACGCTTCCTGTTTAACTGACGCCGCAGCAGATTGTTTATGACAGCTTTCCGGCTGCAAACACCAGACTGTGTGCTGTAGGACAACTTCTATTACTGCAGCATGCATCAGCATGAGCATGTGCAGGCACACATGGGAGCACATAAAGAGGCAAAGAAATAAAAAAAAAAAAAAAACTGGAAAAAATATAGATCAAAGCAAATGTTCGTACATTTTTTCACCCACATAAGAACGTGTTTTGTGAACTCAGATAAATCACACACACCTTATCGCTTTAAAAACAGTTCCACCGATGCAGCCATTAAAGACATTTTTTTTTTTTTTGGTAACCTGGTGTCACTGTCTTTTTTTTCCACAGACTGTTTGGACTCAACGGCTTTCAGTAATGACAAAATCGAGTTTCAAAGCAAGAATGTATAACATTTAATACTTTGTTACCATTAATGCTCCAATGACATATACCTGGGATTGGTTTGGGACAATTAAGGGAAAAAGTATTTATCTATGACAATAGCTATGATACAATCTAATAGTCAGTTTGTTTTTTATGGTGTCCATCTATATATTCCACATCAGCAACTCTTCGCAGACGAGGAAGTATGATATTGGTCAGAAGAAAATGCCACAGCTAGAGTTGGGTTTCTACCAGTTGCATCCCCTTTTCTGCTTTATTTCCCTCTCCATATCTGTACTTTTCTCACTCTCTCCCCCAGTCCCCCTGGCTTTGTATTTTTTAGAGAATTTCTCTTGTTGTGTCAGTGTGACAGAAGAAGATGCAAAGCTTTTCCCGTCGGCAGTGTGGATAAAACAGTTGACTCTGCACTTGTGAGCACAGTCAGAGTGTTGACTGAAAGAAAGACCCTTTTCTTTGTAGGGATGTGTGTGTGAGACTGTGTGTGTATTGCTGTGCATTTCTGAGTGAGTGAGAATGGCTGAGCCTGGTGCAGAATCCAGATGAGGAAAAGGTGCTGTTAAGCATTACTTTACAACATCTAGCAGGATTGGATCAGGTGGGGATTGAGACTTCAAATTGAGAGGGCAATGTGGGAGAGCAGAAGCATCTTTGTCAGTCTTTCTGAGCTGTCTTAATGATGCTATGAGAGTTTTGTTTTCTCCCCTATATCACTTTTCTCCATTACAGCCAGGTGAGGTATCTGTTATCACATTGAGAACAACAGAAGCACACTTCATTTATACTTTGATCTGTTGTGTGAACTAGATTATGGTGCATTTTCACTTCTTCAGTTTAATATTTACTAAAGACAAAACATTTCAAAATCATAAAACGACCACCACAGTGCTTTACAAAGGTATTCTTAAAATCTATTCATGCTACAGCCGCAATCTTTAATGCATTCTAGTTGGGTGCTAAGGGCCTGACCAAAACAAAGAGGTACATAATAGTCAAGTGGAAAGACAGAAATACATGGTTTTATTTATTGGTTTGTGAGTTTCTTTTATTTGATTCCTTGCCTCTTCTGGTTGCAGATGTTGATATCTTCCTCTTTCTGCCACATCTAGGCAGTGTAGCTACTGTTTGTAAAACTTGCTATTATTCCAACTGTATCTCTAAAACGTTCATGATCCTTGCTATGTTGTTTGACAGTGGTGCAGGAGTTAGGGAGTTGCCGGTTTGATCCCCCGCTCCAACCATCTCAGTGATTGTGTCCTTGGGCAAGACACTTCACCTGCATTGCCAGCTGGCGGTGGTCAGAGGGCCCGGTGGCGCCGATGTATGGCAGCCCTGCCTCTGTCAGTCTGCCCCAGGGCAGCTGTGGCTACTAACGTTGCTCACCACCGTCAGGGTGTAGCTCTGTAGTGTAAAGCACTTTGGGGTTGTCGGACTAGTTAAGGCTTTATACAAGTACAAGCCATTTACAATTTATATTTTCCTAGTTTGTGCATGGCAGTGATCTCCTCTCACACAATTCCCTTGACTTTGACAGTCCAGGTTTTTTAAGTTATTCTGTGTCAAGTGCACCTGGTGCAGCAAGTGAAGCCCTTGACTGGTTTGCATTAGCTGTGCATGAGACCAAAAGATATTGGAAAATGTATGTTTTTATGAATAATTTTGATCATGGGGGTTGAATGATTCTCAGACTGCAGTAATAACTGAAAGTGAAACTTAGTGTTGAATTTGCAAACATTTCTTGCGATATTAGTTTTATTTAACTATGGAAACTCTTATTATGTCTATTACTATCTATATTCTAACTATCTGAAACACTGTGCAGAAATTCAGGGCAACACTTAACACTAAGTCATGATCTTTACTACACAAACTAACAATTGGAGTGATTAAAAAAGTCTGGTAATCTAGAAAACACTAACCTACTATTCATAAAATCTAAACTACTTAAACTTACTGCAAACAGCTCCCATACAATAATAATAAAAAAAACATGATTATCTACCAGAAAACATTTAAAACTTGCTTAGGTGGTGGGAGGGACCTAATTAATCCAGGAGTCAGGGTGTAATCACAAGTTTTAAGGTCAAAACCAACAGAAAACGTTTTTGTGTTTCAGATCGTGGGGTAAAACTATGAAACAGTCTATATGAGGAGGTAAGGGCGTGTCTAACCATTTTAAGATATTATGCAAATAAGTGTCTTTAAACACATATGGTATAATAATAACTGCTTGATGAATATACTATTGTTGGTTATCTTGAAAACAGTAACAATTGGGTAAAGAGGACTATTATACTGTACATATTGTTACAGCTATTGGAGAATTGATAACATTTGCTATACATCATCTAATCTGATAAAGTTTGGTAATGTAATATTATTGTATGTAACATGAATCTATATATCTGTATTCCTAAATGCTGGGACAAGGCGGTAATCATAAACATATCAAGAAAGGGTTGGAAAAAAGTCTTACTTCAACCTACTCCTTTTAAATATGTGTGCAATAAAATAATTAGCTTTTTGTTGTAATTACTCATTGTTAACACTCACATTTTTTAATGAAATTCATTCAGTAACCTAACCAACAAACCAAGGGCCATCCCTCTTTTCCAAGACACTGTAGTGTGTATATATAAAATAGTAAATCACAAAATAAAATCAGAAAAAGTCCTTGACATCCCAGACTTGCAAAATAAATTGCAAAAGTATTGACAGTAAAGAATCATGAGAGTGCCCTGTCAACCAAAGTTTGGTCTAATAGGAATCTATTCTGAGAACTTTGAAGTGAATTCAAAACAGTCTATTCTAATCGACTTAAGACTCCTGCAGGCAAGAAAGATGATAGCTCTGGAGGAAAAGGGATGCAGATTCAATAAATACATAGATCAGAGACAGCATCCTTTGTTTTGTTGGAAAGACAGACATACCTGTAAATAATTAAAGAAAAGCCGAAAAGAGTTTGAGGAAATTTTCAAGAGGTTATCCAAAAAATACACACAACGAAATACAACGGCATCAACTAATGTTAGGGCTTCATTGTGCCACAGTTAGCATTGTTGCCCTGTAACAAGAAGATTCTGGGCTGGGGTTTTCTGCATTGAGTTTTCATGCTCTTTCTGTGCATGCATGGCTTCTCTCTGCATACTTTAGCTTCCAACAATATGCAACTAAGGTCAATCGGCCTTTCGAAATAGCCCTCAGGAGTAAGTGTGTGCATGCATGTTTTGTTGTCCTTTGTGTCCCTGTGTCGCCCGGTGTTGAGCTGGGCGTAACCTATCCGCCTCTCACCAATGACCCCTATAAACAGGCCCCAGCCCTCTATGACCCTGTGAGGACGAGCTGGCATGACCGACGGATGGTTGATATTATGACACAGTTAGTTAGAGTTACAATATTTTCCAAAACAAAACAATGCGGTTTAGCAGAACCATTTTGAAACTGAACAAAGTGTTTGTTATCCAGATCCCTACAGATCATCCACACCAAGTAATGATGTGCATGGTTAGGAAAGATATGTTACATGTTACAGTATCTTCAAAAGCGCAACTGTGTCTTCAGATGTGAGGCTGATATTAAATAAGATAAATGAAGACTTAATGAGGGCAGCGTACCTCTAAAATAATTTAGCAACACAAACTATCAGCTACCTGCACATTTATTTTATCATGTCTCTCTCTATCCCATGGCTCAACAATTAGCACGTTGTTTGGTTTAGTGAAAACTCACCCTCTGGCAAGGACAGAACAAAAGCACACACCTCTTCATTTCTGTGCTGTATTACATGCTGACTCCACATCCTCTGACTCTTGTTCCATCTGCCAATCTTCGCTGAGGGGAAACGCCCAGCTCTATCATCTCATCCTTTTGTTTTAAAGAAAAGGTGACTCACATTGTGCATGTTCTTGGTTCTGAATTATGGGTTATATTAACACTGTTAAACAGAGTGTGGGGTTTTAGACTTGAACTGTGCATTTTCTTTTCTAACAATGTCTGCCACTTTCCCCCAGCACCATAAATGGTGTACAGTTGCTTTCACTATAGCCAACCCCCCGGGCAAGCTCAGGAGAAATGTAACTTTTTGTGTCTTTTATTGTCTTTTTTAATGTTGGTTCTAAATTCAGAGCAAATTCGATCTGTTTTGTTTTTTAGACCTGTAATAGCTAAATGCTGTGCCTGCTTTTTTTTAATGTACATATTGTGATGTACCACAGAACCTTCAACTTTACTTGTGCAGGCTCTCTGATGTCCATTTCACTTCTAAAAACATATTAGATGTGTACAGTGTATGCGCTTACTGTAGCAAATATTTCTTGACTTAATTTAACTGGTAGGCTGTGTTGTAGGAGAGTATAGTGAATTGTTTTTCTATAAAATAAATTAAATAAATGAAAGGACACAGTTGCTATGGTAAAATATCTAATTGACAAGTACCTAAATAATAAGGCATCACCTTTGCAATACTTTCATATTAACTCAAAGCTCAATTAGTCCCCTCAATAGAGTTATAGATTTGGATTATACTAAAAATATAACAAGGTTCAAAATCCCATTTGGGAACAGGTTAATTTAATAGGGCAGTATTTCCCTAACACACAGTATGTACATCTCCAATCAGAAATATGCATCCAATCTTCAGATTGAAGTAAAGATGGGTAGGAAATCATAAACAGGAATGGCTGTACAGGTTAGAATTTATTATAAGGTAAAAGTCATACATGAAGGTTCAAATATGTACATAAAACATACACTTGAAAATAAGTTGGTTGCAATGAACAAACATAATTTCTATCATAAATTAAACGTTAACCCCTTTTTTTCAGACAAATTGGAAGAGGTCCTTTTAAACGGTTGGTTTTCCTTGCATGATTCTGTTTTTTCCAACATAGTTTGGAAATTTGTGGTAAATTTGGAAGACAAAAGTATTCACCCCTCTTGGACTTTTTTCAGGTTTACCTGGAATTAAAATGGATTGTTTGGGAGTTTCATTTACAGACCATACAACCTACAACTTTAAAGATGTTTTGTTTTATTTTATTGCAAAGTAAACAACACGTGGGTCAAAATAGCAACCAGCGTGTATAACTGTTCAACCGTCACTGAAGTCAGTACTTTGTGCAGCCACCTTTTACGGTGATTCCAGCAGTACGTTGTTTTGGATCAGTCAGTATGAGCTTGCTACATCTTGCTACTGGGATTTCTGCCCATTCCTCAAGGCAAAACTGCTTTGGCTCCTTCCTGTTGGACGGTGTTTCTCTTTGGAACAGCAATATTCAAATTTAACCACAGATTCTCAATTGGATGGAGATCTAAACATTGATAAGCCCATTCCAACACATTTAAGTTTACCCTCAAACCAGTGGAGTGTTGCTGTAGCACTATGCGTTGGGTCATTGTCCTGCTGAAAAGTGAACATCCGTCCCAGTTTGAAATTACAGCATTTATCAAAATGATCTGTGTTTTAGGACCATCTATCATTTCCTTGACTTGGATCAGCTTCCCAGTTCCTGTGGCTGAACAACATCCCCACAGAATGACACTGCTGGACCAGACATTTTCCTTGGCGACCAAAAAGTTAAGTTTTAGTCTCATCCGACCAGATCACCTTCCACCATGCATTTGCAGAGTTGCCCAGGTGTCTTTTGTCAAACTCAAAATGCTCCTTCTTATTTTTAACATTAAGTGAATGGCTTTTTTTTTCAGGCCACGCTTCCAAAAATCCCAGTTCTGTGGAGCATATGGCTTAATGCGGGCCTATGGACAGATCCTCTATTCTCTGCTGTGGAGCTCTGCAGCTCCTGCAGGGTTTGCTTTGGTCTCTGTGTTGCCTCTCTGATTAATGCACGCTTTGTGCAGTCTGCGAGGTGTGGTGGGTGGCCCTCAGATTGCACACAGTGGACTCCATTTTACTAATTATGTGACTTTTGAAGGTTATTTGTAGCACCGGAACTTTTTAGGGACTTCATAGCTTCAGAGGGTGGATAGATATGCACATGCCAATTTTCAGTTTTTGTCTTTTATATTTATTTTTCATCTAAATGTTTCATTTACATACTTAGACTATTTTGCGCAGATCCATCACATAAAATTATATCAAAAAGTATTTAAATTACAGGTCGAAGTATAACTAAATAGGTAAAAAGCCAAAGGGGAGGGGGTGAATACCTTTACAAGGCATTGTACCCTGTTTGAACCATTGTACAACCAATTATGATGTGTTTGTGGGATCACTGTCCTGTAGGAGCACCCATTTGTGTCCACGTTTCAAGAATGTAGTCACTAATTTGAGGTGTAGTTGAAGAATTTGGAAGTAGTCCTTTTTCACTATACTCACTTTGGGCATTGGAATCGTAACCTTAACAGATTTTCACCATGATGCTATTCCCCCCCCCCCCCCCCCCCCCCCCCCCCCCCCCCCCATACTGCTACAGTTTCTTAGGTTTGAAAGCCTCCATGTGAACTACTACAAGCATTCTTTCTATCATCACCAAATAGCTCGGTCTGTGTTCCCTCTGAAGATACACTCCTAAAGACGCTGGATCATGTGGGTAAAAAAATTTCAATCATGATGGAAAGTTTAAATTTTAGGGCAGGCGCTTATTTCGTTTTCATTACTCTTATCAGTCTATGCCAGTAGGAAAATTGTTTGATGCCGTACATTGACACTGATGTTCTGGCATCCCGCAATTTATGACAGGCTAGAACCTTGGTGGTTCCTCCTGGGTTGTTATTACCCTAAAGCCAACAGTTTTTGTCCATTAAGACTAAGCAATATAGTTGTTACGTTTTTGTAGGCTTAATTGTACAGAAATATAAATATAAGGGAATTGTTCTGAGGGGGAAATATCAGATTTCAAGACTTCCAAAATAAGAACACACAAAAGTACAGAGACTACAGTAGATAATACTCTGACACAATAGATAAGGAGGATCACATTCTCTACTAAACCTGACAGACTGACTTTTTTTTCTGTCATAGTAAGATATCAAGTTGAAAGGGACTCCAAAACTAAAACTAGATTTACTGGAGTATGGTCTTGACCGCAGGGTTCCATCTTTTCCATCAACACTCTCTTTTTTGTCCCCTTCCCTACTCTTTCTTTGTAACTCAGAAGCACATTTCTGATTTTCAGCCTCCATTGTAGCACTTCAGCTGACGCTACCCTTATGAATGATGAACTTATCGACAGTTGTGCATCAACGCAGATTTATGCTGTGTACATATATAGACTTTTACGATATGCCTTCTCTGAGAATATACTTTTGTTTTACCACTGTGTCGTATCGATGTTGTTTTTGTGCATATATAATTTACACTCCAGTGTGCGTTTGATTTGACAAAATTGTAACGGAATCTTCTGTGTTAAACAGACATAGTTTTAAGAAAATATGTACACTGTGAATAGGTGGGTTTAAGTGAGTATGTTTATATTGTGTGTGCTTCTTTGATTATATGCTGATTTCAGGATTTTTCTGGTAATATTATGGCCATTTGCAAAATCGGTATCTGTACTAAATTAAAATAAATAAATTAATTAATTTAAAACATGGATCCCTGTGCAGGGTAAGGTATGACTTGACTTTACCTTAATGGTATGGTGTCACATTAACTGATGATGGTTAAGATTTAGAGTTAGGGTAAGAGTTGGCCTGTAGAAAATCAATTGAAGCCAAGTGAAAGTGGTGATACCTGCAAAGCTTGTTTGTGTGTATGTGTAGTCCCAGCTGTTCTCTAGTAATGGAGAACATGTGGTAATAGCAGTGATCTGTCATAGTGATGGCCAGGTTCTGCCAACTACAGTGAAAGCAGAAGCTGCAACAGCATGGGGCAGCAGAAAACACAGAGGGGACACCAACAAAAAGCTAAGAGCTGTGGGCAGCATGGGAATTGTCTTTATCCTGCACTCAAACAATCGTATTTAAGCGTATTTAAACATCAGGATTTTTTTTATTTATTTTTTTTAAAAAGGGCAAATGTTTTTATTAAGTTTGTAAAACTACAAATGTGTGTATGCTTGACCTTTTTATGTGTATGACCCTTTGGGTGCTTTCTTTAAAAATAGACCCAGTCCAAAGGGAAATCAACTGTGTTAGCATGAGAACTGAATTACTTCACTCCTTTCAGTGAAATGATTAAAGCATATCTTCATATTAGAGAATTAATTTTCACTGCAGTTTTGGTTTCTGGTGGAAGTAGAAAAGCGGGTCCAATAATCCAGTCTCTATAGGCATAGTTAATATGTAAGTAGCTCAATTCTAGCGCGTACAGACAGCATATTTATTGGAACAAAAGGCTGCTGTGAGAGTGTGACATCATTCTTTAAAATTAATGGCCTATACATATTTTAGATTCTTCTTCTTTCAAACTGAACAGGAGTTAAATACTGATTATGAGATTAATTCACTCTGCAACTGGTTGGAAAATTAACATAAAAATAGCAAGGACTATTTTCAATTTTAGCTTCAAGCACATATGTGAACCAAGTCAAGGGAATTCAACTTCTAACAAAGAACATGGGCTGCATCTGAATCTTTGTAATTTTAGCTCCTGTTCCTTGACCTTTCCTTCTTTGCTGACTGCACTACTCGGACAGCACTTATCACGGCGAGCACTGACGTATTTCCGCTTTGGTTCAAGAGTCCTTACCCACAAGACCCTTTCGCATGCAGCCATGGGGTTTTATCAATAGTATCCCTGAAAAGATAATTCTGTTTGTTTCACCTCTTATACTTGCTCAGCCTTTTTTATTTTCATGTCTTCCTATGTCAGTGTGAGTCATTTTAATATATTTTCACCTGGCGGATATGTCTTTTTTCCCCTCCTTGCTTTGTATCTGTTACCTGCCTCCCTTTTATTTTTCTTGTTTTCCCGTATCTTACCCCTTATCTATTCCTTACTCTTCCGCTTTTCTTCACATCCTTCTTCTGCGTGCCATCAACCTTGAATCTCAGATCAAGGATTTATCACCTGAACTGTTGAACACATCTTTTTGTTTTATCAGTGGGCCTTGAATAAGCTACTTACAAGCAGAAATCTGAGTGTATACATCTTTGAAATGTAGTGAAATTTATGCAAATAGCTGTTTGTGTGAGTCAAGTTTTTTTAAAAAAACACTAGAAACTGTTTGCCTTCATCATACACTTTTTTGTGCAAATTATAATATTTGTAAATGAGTGAAGATAACGTTTTGGTGTACTTATCATTTGTCTGCCTCTGGCATTTTCTTCTAGACTGTGTGTACTTTCAAAAACCAGATGCCTTATCACTTAAACTGAGCTGTGTTACAGGTTGGCCAAACCAGTTAAGCAGTGCCAAAATATACTATACAAAAAAAGAAACTATATAGAATGGTGGGTTTTGCTTTCTTCCTTCTCTTTTCCTTTACAATGTGGTTTTTACTCTAATGAGTCCGTCTGAAAATTATGCAAGACTGTTTGATTTCATTATTCTTATATTAGATTACTTACCATTCTAAACTGAGGAAATTACCATGTGGCATGACGTGGCTCTCAACACCATGTGTTACTATAGGCGAGCCAACTGGCCACACTAAGTGGGAAAGCAGCTTGAACGTACACAAGCGCTATAAAATTTATTTTTACTTTAGTAGTTTTATACTCTCAAATATGGTATTCATATTTTGATATCTCAACATTACCATATGTTTCTTTTAGACTAGATGTGGACATCACAAAAATGATTCTAAAGTTGATTCACAGCTAATGCATATCTCCAGTTTTAGCTGTTTTATTTTGCTATTACCAAACTAGCTCAGTATAAACTGTTCTAGTCTGTAACGATTAAATTTACGATGCTAAATGGAAAAAGTATCAGTATTTTTTTATGGCTCTGAACAGAAAAGATTACTCAACCCTAGATTCAGCTCACTATAACTAACAGAATTCTTTGTAATACATTTTTTGCATTTGTAGCCAAGAAAATGCATACTAATACATACGTAATACTTTGTCTGACATGAATATTTTTTTCTTTTCAAAATTGTACTAATAAAAACTGTTCTAGCTCCTTGCCAATATTGATATACCATTGTTTTATTTTTTTGATAAGATATTTTGTGATGGCACCTTCTATCCAAAGAAATCTCACTAGACTCAGCCTCCCGACCATTTAGTTTGGTAGTGGTTGGGGACCGGCCACCTGACAGCTTTGCCAGGGTCCGTGACAACACTGTCATTTCTCCCTTTCTTTTTGTTTATGTTGTAAAAATTACAACATATTCAACAAATACAGCTCTAAAAAATTAAACAAGAGTGGACAACAACTAAGAATGTCTATCTGGATAATATGTTTAAGTCTGTTACCTGGTCACTTGTCTCTTCCTCTCATCTCGCTCCTTCTCTCTGGTCTCCCACTTTCTGCTTTCTCTCTTATCACCCTGGTCATCTGTTTGCTATCACTCTTCAGTTGGACATAAAACAGCTGAAGTTATCTTCAAAGGTCTCACAAAAAAGTTGGAGAGCATTGGGTAAAAAAACTGGGTGACATTGCAAGAAGCAAGGTTGAGTGCACTGCCCCACTCCCCAGCAGCGTTGCGAACTGACCAAAACAGCCCCACTGCAGGGTTCCAGATTTCACAAAAACCGAACATTACGATATTGTATATATATATAAAGAATTTATTAACTCAAATATTAATGTTTTTCACATGGAAAATTACATTTCAAAAATCAAGTATCAATCAAGAATCTTTATTGTCAACATATCACACAGAGACACAACAAGACAATATGTATAATAAAATTAATTCAGTTGATTACACTGCCCAACATGTTTCCTGCAAACCTTAAAGCCTGCAAATAGATCCTCAGCCCTGACACACAATCCTGCGGCGTGCCAGTGTTGAGGATCAGTGGGGTGGATGTGTGTTTCTCTATCTGCACCTAGGGCCTATTGGTGAGGAAGTCACTGATCCAGGAGCAGAGCGGTGTGCATAGCCAGTATGTCTGGGAGCATGGTGTTGAAGGCTGAGCTGAAGTCCAGGAATAGCGTACTAGCATAGGTGTTGGGTTGCTGCAGGTGATTCAGGGCCGCATGAAGTGCTACGGAGACAGCATCCTCTGTTGAACCATTCTCCCTGTAGGCAAACTGCAGTCTGTCCGGGCCTGCAGGGATGCCATCTTTGATGTATTTCAATGCACTTTATGATGTCAGAGCTACAGGAGAGTAATCATCGAGTTAGGTGATGGTTGTTTTCTTGGGAATGGGCACAATGATGGAGGACTTCAAGGCAGGCAGGGAACATGAAAGAGGTTAAACATGTCCAGAAAGACCCCTGTGAGTTGGTCAGCACATGATTTTAGTGTCCAATTTGACACCATATCTGGACCTGCAGCCTTTTTGATGTTCTTTTTTAAGGAGGAAGTCACTTGATGCAGCTGCAAGATGAGGAGCTCATGCTGCACCTCTGACCGAGGACGACAATCAGACTGTCTGCTGCTTGGAGAGTCGAAGAGTGCAAAGAAGCTGTTTAAGGTGTCAGAGAGAGCTGGGTCATTGCTGAGCTTCTGGTCGCTGTGCATGTAGCCCATGATGAGTGGGATATTGCTGCTGAAGTGGTCTTTGATGCATTGCTTGTATCTGTGCTTTGCCTTCTGGATGCCTTTTTTCAACTCACTTCTAGCCCTGCTGTAGGACAGTCTGTGTCCAGATCTGAATGCTCCATCTCGACCCCATAGTTCCTGGCTAGGAAACATTCTGATTGTCTTTGTGGGTAGGACAGCTTCGATGCAGAAATTAATACAGGACAGGACAGGTGATGTGTAACCAGGGGTGAAAGCAGTTATTTATTCTTGCCGGTACTATTGTTAAACCCCCCCCAAAATTTTTATCAGAACCTTTTTCTCTAATACATCTTGGAGCCACAAGCATGGTGGAGGACATTCTGGATCATTCCAATAAACCATGGCAGCCTGTCAAAGTTATCATCCATCAGATAGCCAGGACACACCAAACTGTAGTTATTTTTTTAACAATGGAGAACTGCTTTTTTTAAATTTTATTAAAGAGCCCCACTCAAGCGGAATGACTCAAGGCTCCACTCTTGGCCCCTTCCTCTTCTCTTTTTAACCACCCAATTGGGGTCAGTTATGAGAAAACATGGTTTACCCTTCTTTTTTTAGGCATAAGATAGTCAGACTTTTATGACACTAGAAAAGAAAATAGTTGCTCTGCAAACAAACTTTTAAATGCATTGCAGAAATCATGGATGTCTACAAACTTCTTACGCCGGAGCAATATAGAGACTGAGTTTATGTTGTTTGGCCCCATTGATGTCTCTAACATCAGTGTTGACCTGGGAACTGGTTCATTGATTCTGTTGTGGTTTGTGGAAAATTCTACAAATTATTAGAAATTATTTTTCAAAACTATTCCTGCTAATAATTGAATGATCAGTGCCTCAGTTCTGACCCCCATCTATCTCGGGCCTGGGACAGTTGACCCGTTTTGCCCCCACTGTCGACAGGCATGGTAAGGGATAAACATGTAACATCTGCTGCTACATGTCACTACACCTCTGTGGCGGCTGGTCATAACATTTTTTTTTTTTGGTGGGGTTGCACAAGATGTCAAAGATTACCACAAACAGTAAACTCTACTTGAACATACATTTGTCCATGGTCATTTGCCTGCTGCTTGGTTTTTAACTCGTCGGGCTGGTTCAAGTTTCATTTATCCTCTTTATTTTCTCCAGCAAACACCTCATTAAATATTATTTTTAAAATCAATTATCAAGTTTTCTTTTGCTGCACCAATGTCTCCTGTCTTTTTGTTGTTGAGCGACTCTTCCATTTGCTTTTGTATGTTTGAGTGACCTTCGCACTGACATATCTGAGCTGCCAGGGGTGTGACTTTGAGTGACAGGTATCACAAATTAATCTGACTGGATGAAGAAAGACGCACAAAGTGTTGATTGAACTGGGCCCCAAGGAGAATCTTGAAGTATCAAATTAGAGACCAGCATGAAGTCACGTTGAAGCCAAAAGGTTACAAAGACACATGCACAACCATTTGTCAAGCCCCACTCGGCAATGACGCATCAAAATTAGGCTGCCTACACAAGTAAATAACACCAAATAAACCCAAAACGTAACCGGAATGCTGAAAAATCAAATGTCAGACACGTGTAGGAGAACAGATGTGATAACCTTTTATTTTACAATATTTACTGTGCCTTCACTTTTTTTTTTTCCTAAATTGGATGGGGGCCATGCCTAAGCACCCTCTAAAGACAAAACAATCTCTTCTACAGTCTACATACTCAAACAATAAATGTAAAGTTGAAGCTATTAGATGCTGACGATGAAAAGTTGCTGGAATAAAAGTCAAACAAGAAAAGATTTAATTCATCCTGCTATATTTAGAGTGCCTCATTAAAACAAGATACCACCTCATCATGCAAGACATCCCTTCACTGTTTGTAACTTTATTTCACATACTACAGCAGTGAGCTTTAACACCTTGGCCTTCCCACTTGGTCTACTCAAAACTATTTTGTTTGTAATTTCCCATGTTGAAAGGTTAAAATCTAACACGAAATATGGTAAAAATGTGGATAAAGTGGGATATTATTGAAATGCTTTGCAATGTCATGTTGCATTAACAATGGATCAGATGCAGTCCAATCACTGTTAGAATTTCACTGCTTTCTTCTGTAAACGTACAGTACTGAAACACTGATTATACTGCTCCCTTAATGATCAGGGCAAAAACAAAGAAGACAAGTGCTTTAAAAACCTTTGATTTCAATAATTCATTCTGCCCAGTCCGCTTAACTTAGTGAAAACGGGCAGGAATTTTCTTCTGTTCCAAGAACACTAACAATTTGATATCAAAAACATAAGCTAGGCAACAGCTAAAATGACTATCTTCTGGTTAAGCAATATAAATATATTGCTTTGATGCCATAGATAATTATGAAAAATTCAGGCTCTCTCACACACAGAGAGCAGGGTCCTGTTTTGTGTTCTAAGGAAGATATAACACTGTGTGCTCTATTTAAATATTTACATTCCCTATTTTGCTTCTCCAAGTAAAGCCTGGCAGACTGATATTTAATATTTAAAGCTAGATTTAATAATGACCTTAAAGATTTAGATTAAATGAGTATTTTGGACCCAGGAGTCCTTCATGAGGGGTATAAAATTATACTTGGCTGGAAGTTGTACATACCATGCTATTACTAACAGACCTCCATTAGTCCGTATAGCTAAGATGTAGAAATGTTTTCATTTACTAAAGATGTTCTTTCAACAACCAATCTACTACAAACAGAATAACCAAGAACAAAAAGTAATTTCCTTTCTGAAAAAAAGAAATACTGAACGTGAATAGAATTAATGGAGAAAGTCTGCCATTATTTCATCAGCTTGTAGGCTGACAAATTTGTGGAGGGTTTTGACCTTTTAACTCCTGTGATCCCTGCACCAGCAACTTGACTGCTCTGCTCTCGACTCCGTGGCCTCTTGTCTCCTCAAAGATGGAGATGGCTGTGACCTTCCAACTTTAGACTTGAAACCCAATTATTACTTTGCATCACAGACTAAAGGCTCATCTTTTTAATCTGATTTCTTGCCAGCTTCCTCGCATGTAGCCATTAGACATGTAATTACCCCAGTTGAAGAGAGTAAGGGACAAAGAGTTTAGAGTCTTTGAAATTTGTGTTCTAAAGTTTTGAATTTGAGAGCCAACTTCTAGAGTAAAACTGTTGTTTTTTCACAAATATTACAAGGGATGGGGTGATGTGATCTGGACATGAGCCACATATATGGATTACCTCACTGGTCGACCACAGGGCATCTCTGACAGGTTGATCTGCAGTACCGAAGCACCACAGGGAACTGAGCTGGCACTGTTTCTGTTCACCCTCTACAGTGCAGACTTCACCATTAGCTCACTATGCTTATGTTGTTGTTTTTTGCCTGATAAGTTCATTCTCTGTTGTTTTAGAACTAACTTTGGATTAGGTTAGCTGGTTTGTCATTACTGATTTAGTGTGTAACTGTGTTTTTTGCCAGTGTCAGGCCCGAATTTCCCATTGTCAGACAATAAAGGTATTTCTTTTCTTATCTTATCCTATCTACATCCCAGTGGGACACAATGGCTGAAATTTGAAAAAGAGAAACTAAATTCTGTACTCAACATAATCTAAAAAACAGTAAGTGGTTTCTTCTCTTTTCTCTGTTTTCACTCTTTAACAGGTGCATTTAAATTATTTCAGCAGTTGGCAAAGGAACTAGGGACCAATGGGTCCATCAATCAATTGATCTGCAATTTATCCAGAACCGATAGTCAGTTTCAAGCATCCAGGATCACTGTATTCAGATTTGCCATTACAGGTTGGAATGCTCAATAAATAATTAGAAAGATATTTCCTTAAACAACCATCTCACTTGGTATAACAATATCATGCTCTAACACAATTGTTAAACAATCAGGGGGAAACACAAACTTAACTCTTAACACCACTGAGAATCTTTAGCATGTTGTCTAAAAGTTAATCCCTGGGATGTTCTGAACTCTCCTGTCTGTAATACAAATTATTTAAGTAAACAGCATGCTTGACACATGGATATAAGTTTGACACTACCTGCTTTTAGCCCACTAAAGTTGCAAAGGGAGTTCTGAGAAAAGTGTGGACTTAGCCTGAAAATGTGAACAAGCACACCTCACAGGTCATAGAGATTGTTTGAAATAAATATTTTAAAAATATGTTTTTTTACAATAGTTACCTACAGCAGCTTTAAAACAAATACTACATTTGTATAATAGGAAATCGTATAGGAAATCCAGCAAAAAATTTTAGTTTGTACCTTTTATTGCTTGATGAAAAAAATATTCAACACTTTCGCTGCAAATTGTTTCTCCACAAATTGAAATGATCTAAACTGAAATCCCTTAACATGACAAGACTTTAGCTAAACACTCCATGCTGAAATCTGCCCTTCACTGTAATGACAAAACCTGTACCGCTGGATTTGACATGTATGTAGGCTAAAAAATATTCTTGTATTAATTTCATTCTAAAAATGTTATTTCTAAAGATAACATGACTAATTCCTGAGTTATCCTTTTCTAATAAAGGCCAATGATTGGCAAGTCTTTCCTCCCATCTAATATGAACAATATAAAAATAAACTGTAATTCTTGTTTACCTTTTTGATAGTAGCACAATTATTAAAACTAGAATATTCTGATATTGTCAAAGATTTGTAAGAAAACAAAACATTAAATTTATCGGAAAAAAACACAGAAGTACTCATAGTTTAAAGTCACACATTTGCAACAGAAAATACCAGAATTACTTTAAGGATTAAGTATTAAATTTGGGAATTGCTCAGCCAGGCTTCCTTCCTGTGTCAGAACACCATCTTCCTGTTGCAGACTTGATGCAGCCATGTTGCAACTTCTTCCTCAGTTTTACAGGTGTGTATTCTGCATCCCATATGTTTATAGAGTCTGCACCTGGGAAATGTCGCTTTGATGCAGGAAAAGAGCCCAGATCTTGCACAAAAATCCAGATGCGCATCTCGTAAATTTAACTCACCAATTTTAGAAGAATTCTGGCATTGGCATCAAAAGTGTCCAACTTTATAATCTCAGAAAACGTCACAGATTTTTTTCCTCCAAATATCTAACTTTACAATGTGAGAGAATATCTTAATTTTAATATTATAAATGCATGCCTTTAATCATGGAAATTTATCTTTTTGCATGTTGATGACTTTTTGACAGAGAATGTAAAACTTCTTTTTGTAAATGTGAAATTATCTTTACAAAGTTCCTTTGCATAAATATTCTCCTTCATGGTAATTTTTTGCTTTGATCTACAATGATCTTAGTACACTGTCATGCTTTAAAGAAGCGGTATGATGGGAAATTTTTAAGGAACCATTTTTTTGAAACAATAGCTATTTAAAACCATGTTTTTACCTTCAGACTGGTAAATGGCCCTTGCCTACTAGTAAGATTACTTTATTTTCTTCCTTTTATTTATTGATTTCTTAAATTTACAGATATACTTAAATGATGTTTAAACCTATTTTGATTTTATTGTAGTATCTTGTTTATTCAATCAACCTATAAAGGTACCAAGGAATTGGCAACCAGCTCATAGTTTTCTTTTTTTTTTTTAGTAAAGACAAGCTGTATTACTCATAAAACAAACATTATTAATTAATGTGTATGACCTTTAATTTACATGTTGCATCTCATATAAGGAAAAGATAATACATATCCTTATTATACTTAATCTTAAAATTAAGATTCAATTAGGTAATGTAATAGCCCCCTTAAAGCTTGTTTATATATTAAATATCATCTTTCAATTGTTTCTTTTATGTTACAGAGAATCAGGCGTTAAGGATGAACAACTGCTGTTAATTTCTGTTTATTTATTTATGTTTTTGTAACCAAACATTTTATAAACGTATGAAATCACAACAGCGACCCACGTCAGTGTGTTCAGTGAGGTTAAAGGTTCAATATCATGCTTTTTAGGCCTTTCAAAGTCAACTATGACCATACATAAGATAAAATTTTGCCTTTGGCACTACAGAGTATTCATTTGTTAATAAACATAAAACATTTTTTCATGCTCTGCCTCACATCACTGCTTGTTGGGTGTGTTGTTAACAAGGCAAGAGCAGTACCGTCAAGCTAGGTACTTCCAGGGGGCGGGTAATCAATGTTCTATGTAGACTAGGAAGGCACCACTTCTTTTCCATGACAGGGAGAGGCTGCTACTTAGGCTACGTTCACTCTGCAGGTCTTAATGCTCAATTCCGATGTTTTTGGGTGTCCCTTCACATTTCCAAATATATGCGACTTGTATGTGATCTCCTTTGTGAACTGAATGCGTTCAACCGAAGTGTCCCGTATGCGCACTTGAGGACGCGATGATGTCACACGTAGCAAGCGTCCTCCGTGTTTGCGGAAGTAAACATGGATTATAATGCTGGCGCGCATTTTGCGGTCATTAATTTATTTTCTAACCGGAGCTTTCCCTCCATTGACTGCTCTCCTCATTGTTGTCCACCATGGGTGTCATCTCTCTTCCCGCTTCTGCATAGCAGGACGCAGAATAGTGACATTTGTCGAGTATCGGTGACGTATGGGTCGGATAAATGCGACCCGGCTGTACAGACACAGGTCGCATTTGATAAGATCAGATACGTATCGGATTCAGGACCACATATCCAAGTGGCCTGGGTCGCATTTAAAAAAATCCGATCTGTGTTGTTCAGACTGTCATAAAAAGATCAGATACAGGTCGCATATGGGCAAAAAAATCGGAATTGGGTCACTTCAGGCTGCAGTGTGAACGTAGCCTTAGAGAGCAGAAATCATGAGGATTACCCATGCATGCATGAATCAAGATACCACTTTGGGCATGATTTTCATTAAGGAAAAGCATCATAACATAGTTAAAAGTTTTAAAAGGTTGATTTCACATGACATTAAAAATTTCTCTTACATCATACTTTGATAATTTGTACATTTTAAATTAAATATAAGGTGGTAATGCAAATAACATCCGGAAGCAGGTATCTAAGTGGCAGAATTAATAAGACAGTGTCAGCGTTGTGGTGCCATCATTTCATATCATATGTATATTGACCTTTTTAAACAGGTCTTTTGTAGTGTATTACCAGTCTTTTATTGCCCCCCAAAAAAGGATATGTCTAATGAAGGGAGAAGAATGGCCCATGGATCGGGATGACCATGACAAGCTGAGCTCCTACTGTCGCTTTAAATCTGCTTTAAATGCTTTCCCTCCAACCTTTATAACTTCTCCTCACCCTACTTTTACTTTCAGTCTGTCATTCCCTTTCTCACGTCTTCATCCCTGATTCCACCTTCCACCAGCTGTTGGTGTCTCCTAATAGCTGTCATGTTGAAGTGTAAGGACTAGAAAACTTTTCATCTCTCACCTTGCAAATGTGCCTCATTAAAGTGAAGCGTGAGATTAGGGAGGAGAAGCTGACAGGATTCGCTATCAAGCTGCTCTACTTGCTTGCGTCTCAATAATAAGTTGCTGACAAGTTGATGCAAAGTCCCAATGAGGCCACCATAAATGCATAGTGTCATTTTATGGCAAGCCCAAGGTATTTTGTGGTACAAGGTAAGAATAAATTTGGCCAAGGTTTTGAATTTAATTAATAACTTTAGGAAGAACAGTCAAGGCCAAGGTATATGACAGAAATAAAACTTGCCAGTTCCCTTTGAATTTAGTTGGACACCGTCGCAGATGTACGAATAGAAGAAAAATAAAATAACAAACGCACAGAGAGACATGGCTGGCCTTTGCCATAGGCCATATAGGCAGCCGCCTAGGGCTCCATCTAATGAAGAGGGTGCTACTGCAAGCCTTTTAAAATGAAAGTGGATGAATGAATGAATAAATACAGAAGAAATATATAGCAACACCCTATGTTGTTTTTCATTATTTGATTTACCAAGCCCTGCACCTGTCTTGCAGCGACAGCACTGAGCCACAGGCAGGTGGGACAAGTTATTTGTGCGCATCTCAGGCAGTGGTTCCTATTGACAAATGTCAACACCAAATCCTATTTGGCATAGTATCATGAACAGGACATCCAAACAAACGGCTTCAGAGGAGCTTTTCCAAATAACATGATGTCTCACATCAGTGTTGTGTTGATGTCATTATTTTCTGCATTGTTATTATTAATATAACTATATAATTTTTGTTGTTGAATTTTCTTAACTAATTTTCTTAATTAACCAATTGTATAATTACGATAAATGCCAGCCAGTGTCAAATAAAATGCATTTTAATTGCGCAGCATTGGCTCTATACAATGTAGAATGACACGACATAACGAATGCAGTGGTGTAACAGTACAGATGTACTGCATGTTTGGATACAAGTACAAGTAAGTCAACATCAGCCAGATGGCAAGAAAGAGACAGCTTGAACCAGATGAGTTCTGTAATTGTATATTGCAGCGGCAGTCCTGTGTCTAATGCCAACGTGACCAAATAGAGACACATCCTAAAACTTTATATTTTGTTAGTATACAGTTTAAAGATGTAAATTCCCACTGCAAAAAGGGAACAAAGAGTAAGGAAAATGTTCTTAAAAGGTTTTGTCTTTAAATGTCTCGAAAAATATGTCCTGATTTGAAGCAGGTAAATAAGATTATCTGCCAATGGAATGAGTATTTTGACCCATAAAATAAGATAATTAGATAAACTGCACTTGAAATAAAATGATGGAGATGAGTTGTTCCCATTTTAAAGCTAGGGTCGTCGATTTTCCTGGAAGTTTCCCCAAGTCCCCTTTTCAATAACTGCGCATGCGCACAACTGGCTTACCTCGCTCTTTAGGGGGATCGCATCTTAACAATCCCCCAAATCCACTTTGGTCTTATCGCTTTTTACTGAGGCCTTCCTCTTGTTCTCATAAACATGAACGAGGTTCACGTCATTCGACTCTCAGCCATGTTCAAAGTCTACGGTGAGAGCAGCGGAGCTACAATGAACAGCTAACCACTAGGTAACCTAACCAGATACATAAACAAAAGAAGTGCACATGCCCAGCCACCAAGCAGATACGAAGGAATGAGCACAGACATTGGTGTTTCGTGAATGCATCAGAATGATTGGCATTTGGGACAACCAATAAATATGGCAATAGCCCCAGATCTTGAGGGAGAGAGGGTAATGAAAGGAGGAACAAAACTTCATGCCCTTCGGACCAAGGGGCATGGATTGGTTAGAGTTTTTACAGGCCTGCAGCTCCCCAGAAAACAGTTTTTTAAACTCCTTTTTGTGAATACACAACGTATTGACTACTTTCTGGATGGAACAAAAGTCTTTCTGAACAGGATTACCAACTATATTTTTAAGTGCAAAGATCTTACTCTATTGGCAGGTCACTTAAACTTGCCTGCTCAAATCAAGGAGAAATACACCTATTTCAAGAAAGTTTTACTTACTTTTAGTTCCCTTTTTGCAGTGCAGTCCCTTAGTGCTCTATTGTGACTGTAATGTGGTTCTTTGGTCACTAAGGATAGATGCAATAGGATGATGAATCACTCAAATGATTACTGAAAATGCGTCTCCCTCACTTCTGGGAGGATGGTTATTCCCCTGATGCTTGTGTCATGAAGGTTTTCAAAACATGCCAAGAGTAGTTTATCCGGAGTTGTCATTACATGTGCTACATTATCAAACGTATAAAACAATCATGCTGGATTTTTATTTGCTTATAGTCACTAGGCTTCATTCAGTATGCCATTGAAAATAAAGGTTACATGCAACTATGTAACAAAGGCATAAGGAATTTTTAAAGAAGTACCCAACACATTTACTTCAATGGAAGAGCTGAAAAATACATGAAAGAAAAGTGTTACATGCACGCAGGCACACACGCACGCACGCACGCACACACACACACACACACACACACACACACACACACACACACACACACACACACACACACACACACACACACACACACACACACACACACACACACACGTTGCAAAGAGACTGAACGAAACAATAATGAAGAAACAGAGCTGCAACAGAGCCAACTATCTGTTATTTGTCTCTTTTTATTAATCAGATTTGACTTGGGAGGTAAAATAAATGAGCTTGGAGAATTATTAGCAGGTTGCCGCTAAGGAGATCCAGTCATGATAGTTCAAAGTAAAATTAAAATCAAGTCAATGTCATCAAAAGCTTATTAGGTGCTTAACTGCAGCTTGTCAGAAGTGATAATACTCATGTAATCAGTTTCTTTTCTTTAGGCTGCACCTAAACTAAGAAATTATATTAAAGAGGACCATCACTTTTGGTAAAAAAGTAAAAATCAATATACCGAGACCCCCTCTCCAGTTTACACACACGCACACAAAAAAAACACTGAACACTGTACTGAATCGGTCCCATTGGATGAAAATATATATATTCAGGCTTCTATCATATTGTTAAACAGTGGAAACAGTTTCTATTATATAAAGAAATGCACAAACCTAAATTAAAATGTTGTCAACAAACAAAAACTTACCTTTAGTCATCAGCAGGGAGGTTTGTCAGAAGGGAGCATGCAAAAGAAGAAAAAGAGTTTTCTTTAGAACAGTTTCACCAACAAGAAGATAAATAATTGTATTACCTTTAACATATGCATATTAATTACTTTAGAAATGTTCACCCCATCAGCCTAGATGTTTTACCCGGCAAGGAACGAATAATAAAAAAAAAGATGTCTAAAACATATTAAAATCCCTTTAATGCAGCAAATGTAAAAGTGATCAGAAAAGAAGAATACATTCAATATTTGATAGCAATGGATTCAGCTGCACATTATTCATCTTTCTCTTCATCCAATCCACCCAAAATTATTCTTCCTCTTATGTTTGTGATATGTTCATCTCTCATTCAAAGTTTGTTCAGAAATATTTGCAGAACTACCGTGCAGTGTTCATCATGCGTTGCTATGGCAACGTGCTACTCATTAACAGCAACTAAGCTTCATTACGTTCTGGTCACGAGCTTAGTGACACTGAGCCCATTTAGAGAGAAAAGTATAGGGTGCACACACACACACACACACACACACACACTCTCAGAGACAGGCACACATGCAGACACACAAAGCATATAAAAATTTGACAATTTGCCAGTTGGCCTACTTCGGCTCACACCACTTTTAGTCCAAAGATCTGCGTTTATGTTGGATATGCATCGGTGAGGATCTTTTAGTAGCTCAGCAAACCTCCCTACCATCATGCACAACTTCTGCCTCATCTCTTAACAAATGGGTAACAAATGTACTCTACATGTAGTAGATAGGACAAGGATGGATAGATAAATCAGAAATCATTATGTCCACAAAGTTAGGACAAACCTAAGACAAAACAAACAATAAAAATCTATTGTTTTTAATTTCTACTAATGCATTAACAAAGCCCAGCATGGCAAAAATGAAACTGCCTTTTTTTCCCCCTTTCGCTTTGATCATTTTAATGGTGATTTGTTTAACTCATTATTCTTTTGGAAAGGTTTTTGTTAACTTACTGCTTGGAGAAATCTGGGACATAAAAGCCGTCCATAGCTTTGAGTTTATTATATAGATATCTCTAAAATATTTCATACCAATAAAAAGGGTGATGACATTGCACGTAATGTTACACCAGTGTATTGAGAATACAAGGTTACCTACCAGTGTTTAGATTCTTCTATTCCAGATCGAATGGATCACTACTATTTTCACAGATAGCACCACAATAGGGACTTAAAAAAAGACCTTGTAGCACATACCTTTAATACGGAAAAAAGCTGTTAGACAGAACAGAAACAAACACTGTCGATTTTCAGCACAGCTAACAAATGCCTTAGATGTCTCCCTTCACATGCTTCTAAGGTCCTTTATGGTTTACATAAACTCTACTGCTGTGTTCCTACCAATTAAAGTTTGGGATGGAAATTGGGATTAGTTTCTGAAGGCTGAATCTATTTCAGTCAGATCTTAAAATCTTACTGAGTTGGCTTGGTAATTATACCAACTATCCTAGCTAGTGTGTCAGGAAATGTAATTAGTGAAACAACTGACTGATGTAAATATATTTTCAACTTTCCAAGCAACATTGAGCTCATGCACTTATGTGCCCATAACTAGTTTCTTTAAAATAAATATCAGAAATATAGATTATTTTGAGACAATAATTTACATGTCAAACAAACGGAAAGAAGCCTACTGCAAGACACAATGCGAGGCAGCTGAGCATCTTGTCTATCCATTCACTTCTTGTTTATCGGCATCTACTCCCAAATAGATGGTTTTACAAAAGTCTCATTTTTTTATCTATTTTTCTTTTTTACAAAGAATGTTGTATGAATGTATCTAACCCCTGCTGACTTTTGATAAAGAACATGTTGGGTCAAATTTGTTTAACTTTTCTCACTATAGGTGACTGAACTAACAGTTATAGTAGATTTTCTGTTTCTGTAAAAACAGAGACCCAAACTGTGCCACATACTGCAAGCATGTGTGCAAACATACTGCAAAAACAAAAGGAAAAATCAAAAGATGAATGATCAGATATTTTAGAGGAGATATAGAAAAGGTTTTTAGCAGTTAAATGAAATGTTTGACTGACTCTCAAAAGCTTTTGTTTCTCTGATCACTGAAAACAACATGAGTCATTTTCAACATTGTATGTTTGTTCCAAATATGTTTCTCCATTTACATTGTTTGGGAGATGTGTGAAATTACCAATCAGAACTTGGTAAAATAACACAAATAAATCTGCCAGGGGTGTAAAAATGCCATTGTAACAATGTGATCCACTCTCTCTTTACTCTCTACAGTCAACAACATTCTAAATTATCCTAAATGGTTGAGGGTGGTGTATGTTATTTGTTCCTGACTATATTTCCTTTGCCACTAAAGAGTCTAAGCAAGGGAGAGTCATCTGGGATACTGCCTCAGAGATAGAAAGGCATGCAGGTCAGGTTCTCTAAGACCTTGTCTTCCAAAGAGAAAATCTTGCAGCGTCTCCCTTTGCTACAGAAAATGACAGATCAGCTGTGCTGTCAGACAGCTGGCGGGGTCATCTGTCTGCACCAGAGCAACCCCCTCCAAAAAAAGAATAAAAAATACTGCAGGAGAGGATCAAATATCAAACGATGCACTTTGTCACAGCCACTGACTGCCCAGGCACTGAAACCCACCATTCGGTCAAACAATTAAACTAGATGTCACTTTGTCTTGCTCCCAAGGGATCAATTACCAACAGCATCCTTTCACCAAGCATCTTTTACGAATCTTTTTACAACTCAAAAGCATTTTTTACAGAAGAAGCTTAATTAAGCATGTTTTGCTTTCAAGATAAAGCTAAGACATTAACTACCAAGGATTTAATGAGTATTTATTGTCATTTCAGACATGTTAAAACACGAGGTGGAACAAAATCTGTTACCCTGGTCTTGGTACGGCCCAATAAAAAGAGAATTAAAAATAACTGGATCTGTAATAAATACATTACATTTGGAGCAACAGAATAAACGTAACTAAAGAGCATAACCAAGGTAAACAGGTATACTTAAGAGCACAGGGAGATGTTAGGGTCTATAAATCAAGAGTTGTGTTTTCATTTAAGTCTAATTTTAAAATTAGACATAGTAATTGATGTTTAATGTTTTAATATGAAACCCTTATTTATATAACGATTTAATAATATGATAATGATTTAGATGTAAATTTTATAATTATGAGTTTTAAAATACCCATTTATTATATAATGCTATTTAAAAATAGACTGGAATACAATAATTAACTGTGAATTAGAACATGTGTAATGACATGAGGTGGGCTAATAGATCTCATAAAGCTACACATCATACCTCAATCTAATTAAATTTAACAGATGAGAAACAAAGTCTCTGAAATCTATCGATGTGAAATGAGTTACATTTTTGTAACTCATTTCACACCATTTTTTATTTTTGGTCCCATTGAACCACAATAAGAGACAGCGTCAACAAATGGAGAAAATACGGAACAGTGGTGAACCTTCCTAGGAGTGGCTGGCCTACCAAAACTGAAAACACCACAATAACTCAACCAGTAAGCCCTAAAAAAATACTTGGAAGCGGACCGTACTTACCTCGGTTAAGGTCAGTGTTCATGACTCAACAACAAGAAAGAGACTCGCCAAATTGGCACCCATTGGAGAGGCAAAAACACTGCTGACCAAAAAGAACACAAAGGCCTATCTCATATTTGAAGAAAAAAAAATATCCTAATGATCAACAACATCTTTTGAAAAATATTCAGTCTGCTGACAAGTATGGCTGGAGGATATAGAAAAAAAAACATATTGATAAAATAGAAATCATATTAATCGATATCGATAATTATCAAATTCAAAACATGTATTTTAAGTGCAGCCCTGGCCTTTTAATGATGTTGCTTAGTGAACTATTTTTAGATGAAGAACACACAAACACTGAATTCAAACTCAACCTTTTATTCAACCAACTTTTTACCAAAACTGCAAGTTAAAAAAAAAAAAAAAAAAAAAAAACTGCTCCATGAACTATTTGAAGGGGGTGGAGCTTGGTTCCTGGGTCCGCGTTATTGATTGGTTGGGAGGATGTAATGACTGTAATATTAACCTACATGGGTAGAATGCAAAAGGAAGAAAAACTTATTTTATCAAACTTTTTATTTACTCTTTTTTTTCCTTCCATCGATATACATCTATCGATTGATATATATTGTTATTGAATTATTGTCCAGCCTTTGAAAAATGACTGCTATTTAAAGTGCCTTCCAAAAGTATTTACCCCTTACCATTTTTCATGTTTTGTTGCCTCTGAATCTGGACTTAAAAATTATTGTTTGAGTGTTTGCATTACATCTTTTTTTTTTATTGACGCAGAAAAACAAACAGGACAAAAAAATAAAACACTCCCTCGCCAAAGTCAGTAATTTGTGCAGCCATATCTTGCAACTGGGATTTTTGTGCCCGTACCTCAATGCAAAACTCTTCCAGGTTGTATGTTTTTTCACCTGTGAACACCAATCTTTAAGTCTAACCACAGATTCTCAACTTGACTGAGGTCTGGCCTTTGACTAGACTATTCCAACACATTTAAATGGTTTACCTTAAACCACTTGAGTTGTATTTTAGCTGAATGCTTCGGATCATTGTCCTGCTGGAAGGCGAACCTCCACCCCAGTCTCAAATCACAGGTAGAGGGACACAGGATTTGCTCAAGAGTTTACTTATATTTGCCACCATCCATCTTTCCCTTGACTTCAACCACCTTCTCAGTGCTTGCATTTAGGGAGTCATCCACATGCCTTTCTGCAAACTCAAACATGGCTTCTAATTTAAATTAAAGAGATTCTATTGTATGAACATAGTACTTTTCAGTTTTTCGTATTTTTAAATTATTTTTTTAATATAAATTTTTCCTCTTTCACTTCACATACTTAGACTATTTTGCCCAAATCACATAAAATAAAGATTGAAAAAATATTTAAATTACAAGTTGCAATGTAACAAAATAGGTAAAAAGCTAAGGGGGGTCAATACTTTTGCAAGACATTGCATCTGTGTTTGTCCTTAGAAGTTATAAATTTGACAAGAGATGTATAGATAATGTAGATAGTTGGATGGAAGCAGAAATAGGGACACCTAAGGATAAGTAGAGGGTTGGCACCTTGTTCCCAATGTCATTTTTGTCATCAACTTATCAAAACTCCTGACACATTGATGACATCCCTTCCTGGCCCATCTCTGTCTATATATCTATATATTTACAGTCCTGTGTCCTATCCATCTATCCACCCATCCATCGATGGCATCTGTCTGTGTTGCTACCTTTTCATCTACCTATCCACCTATCTGTGCATCCAGATAGGTGGATAGGCAGAGTTATAGCTAAGCATGTGTGAATGAAAACATTGATTTTACCTTAGAAACATGGATCAAGAATGAGACAAAAGGAGGGGAGGGAGAGAAACAGGATGACAGTGACATTTAGTGCATAGCTTAGGAAGTCAATGGAAAGCGCTCACATCAGAGGCCACACAAACAGCACACACATGCATTATGGATCTATCCCTGTCCCCCAGAGATGGATTATTGTACCACTTCATTCAGAGTGATAAAGAGAGGGTTAGGCCTGCAGACATAGGCAGACAAGACAGAAGAGATTCTACTCCTCAAACTGCAAATGAGACAGATGCTGAACATCAAGTGCTATTGCATAAGAAAAGAATAAAAGGCACCAAAAAGAAAAAAAGAGATACCAAATGACAACTTTAAGTGCAGATTAATG
The DNA here is from genome assembly GCF_011125445.2 of Fundulus heteroclitus. Lineage (NCBI taxonomy): Eukaryota > Metazoa > Chordata > Actinopteri > Cyprinodontiformes > Fundulidae > Fundulus > Fundulus heteroclitus. The sequence continues at coordinate 85,619 of NW_023396681.1, read as the reverse complement.
AACTTGAGAAAAATAAAAGCAATGCAAAACTAGTCTTTTCTGACAGGAGTTTGGTGTAAGCTAACATTACAGTATCTCAAAGTAAAAAGTAAAGCAATAAAAATGGAAGAGGAGAAATAATAAAGACTTGGGATTCGGAGAAATCTATATAATGCGATTCTCTGCTTTCTGCTATAGCTGAATTTCAGTGTCTCAGTACTTTGACAACATTTTGGCTGGTTCCCAAAATATGTCTTTTGAGCCACTGGGCACTGTGCGCTCTTCACCATAACTCTGCACTATCATTCATACACTTGCTTTTTCAAATTTGGTAGAAATCTTATGCAAGCTCACAAATCATAGGCCATTCTTCTCTAATCACTGCATATTACCTTGCATTTGAAAAATAACCCTGATTTGAATAAATAGGTTTTCAGCAAAGAAAGGCACTCTTTTGCCAATACAAAGTTGTAGACCTCTACTCACTGATGTATATGCAAAGCAAAGACACATCTTCTACTTTCAGCATCAAGAAATGTCTCATATGAACTGCTGCTATTACCACCTGAATATTTGTCAATACACATGTATATAAGTCACAGTGAATGTACATAAGACATCCTCTGCCTTATTTCTATTTTTGGATTTTTATTCTTATTTTTCTTAGTTACTTTTTTTTTTTTTTGATCCCCTGTATATATGAGGACACACTGTATATAACTGATGCACCTTTTCCTTCTTTTGGCACCTTCTTCTGATTATTGACTACTGAGCCGATGTGTCAAGTGAATTTCTCCAATGTGAGATCAATAAAGCCTATCTTATCTTATCTTATCTGACTACCACCCAAATTCACATTTAATCCCTCAACCCTCCTAATTTTGGAACTTAAGTGGACAATTACACGTTTTGCATTAACATCTTAACCAGGACAGTGAAACATACATCTGACTTCCTGGATGTTGGCTTATCATGTTTAAAACTACCTCACAGCCCTTGGGATGTCAACTAGCACCTGTATGCGCAGTTCTGCATGTTTGATATATCAGCATGTCTTTTTTTCCAAGGTTTACTCACGCTGAGAAATACTTAATGCCTTACCAAAGGCAAGCACCAGCGTTAAGGTATAATGATGTCAACAGCACAAACAATATGCATAATGTTTGCTTTACCTGTAAAGTATATGTGGGCTTATACACAGTTCCTTCATCATAAAACAATACAGAGGCTAATCTATAGAGGTTTCAAAAGAGTTGACATAATTTTCCCTTAAGTTAAAAAAGATACACACCTCTGGGCAGAGACATGCAGGCATGCATACCAATGTAAGCCTGTAACGGTTCTGTACCCACAAATGCACACACACACACATACACACACGCACACACACCCATATACACAAAAAAAAAGGAAGAAATGCCTGTTTAGCAGTCCGACCAAACTGTGCTGGGAGTCTCTTACTTTCCATATGACCTTTTGTCACTTTGCCAGTGACATTTTAAATATGCTCTGGCTCACCTTTGTCAGCAGCCTTGTCTGCTGGGTGCTAAACAAAGAAGAGCTGCTGAGGGAAATGCAGAGGCAGAGAGCCTGAGAAAGACAGACGGTGAAGAAACTGAAAGAGATAAATAAAACAGAGCCAAATGAGAGGTTGGGGTCATGGCTGAGAGCAGCCTCAGATAAAGACAGGTAGAAAGAAGCAGATGAGAGAGAGTGAGTGCGAGCTCGGATAGGGTACAGAGAGGTAGAAATAAACACATACACACTTAAAAATGAGCGCTAAATTGAAAGAAAACTCCTAAGTGATGGATAAATGTTAAGGACAGGAGAAAAAGAAGTGATAAAGTCCTGGAAAAAAAAAGCAAAGTGGTAAAGGGTAGTCTAAAAAGAAAATAAAAAAAGAAGGAAAGATCCAGTAGAGACAGATAACGGGCAGTAGCCAAGAGCAGAAACTCAGAAAAGGGCAAGGGTGGAAGTAGAAAGAAGCATAGAGAGTGAGCGCAAGAAGAAAAAAAAAGATAAGAGGATGAAAATAAAAGAGCAAGGGATGGGTTGTGACGCTCTGGAAATTACAGCCGTCTATGGTGGAAATGTCACAGATATGTAAGGACCCATTTCAGAGCTGTGATAATATGTGAGAGCCATTCATCTCCAGCCAGAGGGTCTGGTCGAATCAATAAAGTCTCAGCATTAATAGGGACCCCTCTGCTGCATTAATAAGACAAACTAGAGCCAGCAGCGTTTGCTGACATAAAAGGAAATTGTTCTTTTCTTACATGCTTGAGAAACCACCATGTTACTAGCATGGTATGGTGTCAGCGTCCTTTAACCAATAGGTTTAAGATCATTAGATTACTGTATCATAGCTTTTTGCTTAAAAAAAAAGGTTTCTACAGAGAGAAAGAAAGAAATATAGTGTAAAAATACCACAGTTTTATGCTAACAGTGTGCAGTCTAACATTTCAAAGAAAATGTATTAACTGATTGAATTTTTGCTCTCCTTGAGTTTTTACACCACAACTGTCCTGAACAGCTGAGCTTATTTTTGTCTTGTAAGCTTACAAAATGCAGTGGTGTTCTTTAAGAGAGCTGACTAGCCGTGCACAGCAGGGGAGGCATTGCACCGCTGTCTTATCTATACAGCAAGAGAAACCGCTCACCATACTTTACCTGGTATCTCATTTAAGGCACTCTAAATAGAAACATTGGTGCACCTTGGTCCTGCTGAGTAACCCATGCCTACTGGATAAAACTATTTTTAATGTTGTGGTTCTTAATTCAAACCATAATGTTAACCAATCATCCTATAGCATTTTAGTCCTCAGGTGTAAATATACCTGCAGAGTTTACAAGGAAGCATGGGAATTATAATAGTCAGGATGGGGTTTGCTTTACTTTTACTTTCCCTTTCCTTTGTTTCATCACTCTCTGATCACAGGTCACCCTTTCATTACATTATTTTGTAAAATTGCCTTCCCCCTGCTACACAAGTAATCTTGTGGGATTTAAGAGATATGCCAATACATAAATCTTAAAGGTTAGGGTCCTAACATCACCCCTGGCCGATCAGCTGCACTCATATATATACTGAGAGCAGCAGAACTACACTGAACAGCTAACACCGAAGCTAACTGCTAAGCTAACCAGATACATAAACACTAGAAATGTGCATGTGCAGCCAGCAATCGGATACTAAAAAGGAACGAGCATGCACACTGGTGTTACAGCAGCTCGTCAGAATGATTGGCATGTGGGACAACCAATAGATAAGGTGATACCCCTGGAACTTGAGGAATAGTGGTGAACGAGAGCAGAACCAAACCTGACAAATCCCTGCCCTTCAGTGTTTTTACAGGCCTGAAGCTTTCACAGTGATCTAATTGTTTAACCTCCTTTTTTTCTGATTTCAAAACCACTGGGATCTAGATAGCACTTTCTAAGAAGGAGTTTCACCACAGCTGTTTTAAAGCCAAGAAGGAAGACGTCCGTCTGAAGAGAGGAATTTACAATGTTTAAAATATAAAATACAAGGAACTATAGAATTATTGAAAAGGTGATGTGGAAAAGACAGGTGGTTGATTTGACTTGTCAGGAATCTCCATCAAGCATCTCAGTATCAACAAGAACAACACTGTTCTCTGTTCTCTCAGGTAAAAACTGACATTCAGTTGAATTAAAAACTGTATTTTGCTCTCAAAAATGTTACCTCTGATTCACTTAATCTCACCTCTGATGTGATTAAAGAGAGTCAGTTAGAGTTTTAATAATAATAATAAAAATAAATCAGAATTAATCAGTTTATCATTGGCGGAAAACAGAACTTTGGTATAATTTTAGGGGCCGTTAATAATTTTGGCAAAATAGTCATTTATTAAAGTCCCAACTGCAGACTTGGAGCTATTAAGCTGCTCACACATTATTTGATAGTTCAGTGCCAATTTGCTTTTCCTCAATTTCCCCTCTGCCTTTGTGCATATTCTTTTTTTATTTTCTATATGTCTTGATTTTGCATGAACACACTTGGTATTAATGGAGCTAGAGTCCAGGTTTGTTTTCACTTTTTGAACAATTGATTAAACACTGAATCACAGGAAGCAGTGGACATAACGGTGGAACTTTGGTTAAAACCGCTAATATAATTTTCTATTCCCTCAGGGGGACTTTGCACCGTGGTCTCCAACCGAATTAAATCAGTGACATAAAAAAAAACATAATAATGATCAGACAAAGCCAAGTCAACAACAGAGGACACACCAGAGGCTAAACATAGGTAGGCCAAGGTGTGTCCTCTGTTGTGACTCAATTGTTTTATGTGTTGAGTAAAATCCATACAGTTAAGACTACCTACAAACTCTTTGGATAAAGAGTCTGATTATCAATATGTAGATTTACATCACCAGCCACAATAATATTGTTATACTTAGTATCTATAGAAGATAAAAACTCTGAGAACTTGTTAATAAATTAGTGCCATACCCAGGTGTTCTGTAGACAGTAACACACAGTATTGGAAGGCTGTTAAAAACAAAGGCATGATGCTCAAGGGTGAGGTATTGCTCAAATGATGTATGTTTAATAGATATTGAAACAGTACCTCCACCTCTTCTAGTATAAAACAATATTTAAACCCAGGTAGGGAGGCCTTGGTGAGAACGGCTGCTGTGTCTGCGTTCAGCCAACTTTCTGTTAAAAACAAACAGTGCAGTTTATCATCTAAAATAAAATAATTTATAATAAAAGTTTTTTCAAAGAAAGCAGAGATTTAAAATAGACCTGTCTTTAGGGTGACATGTGAACCATGAACAGTAATTGTGGCTGGTAAACATTATGTTGCTAGTGATCTAGGGTCACAATTGCTTTAATATTTGAAAAGTACGTAATTATACAGACAAACCTATAAAGTTACGAGCAAAATCTGTGATTTAAAAAAATAAATAAATAAATAAATTAGATAATTGCAAAATAACTAATTCAGGTAAAAGGAACACCTTTCCAAACCATTTTCCTACAAATACTTAAAAAACAAATACTTAAAGGCGCATTGCCACGTTAGTTGACTTTTTTCTAAATGTATGTCAATAGCTCACTCTGGTAGCATACAAATTTTTGATGAAAGATTGTCATGTCCTGCTGGCGTATTAGTTATTATTTTGGTGTTTAAAGCCCAAATAATAACTAATACGGCAGCTAAATTTGTTAATAACACAGGGAGTACAACATTGCACATGCGCTGCAGGGGATAAAACAAGGAAGCAGCTAACGGCTATTAGCATCTCCCAGCGAAGCAATGAAGAATGAAAAAAAAAAAAAAAACGCAAAACAATATATGATTCCAAGAGGGAATAGACTGAAATGTCGCTGGGAATACAGTATGAACGTTGGTGTTCACTGAAGCGGATGCTAAACCTGCTGATTGCTCAGATGTGATGGCAGAGTTGATTGATGTGAGAAAAATGTTCTGATATGAGGCTTTTAAAGTTGCTGCAAATCGTTTTATTCAATTAATAACGGTTGGTCTCTGATCACGCCGAGCTGCCGCTTTACTGCGAGGCATTGCAGGGGGTCAGGCTCAGTCCAGCATTATTTGCAAGTGATTCGCTATTTAAGCAAATCGGCATTAGGATAGTTTGGCAAAACTGTTGGTAGATGGCGCCACGTCTGTTTAAAGTATGTAATGTATACATTTTAGAGCAGGATAATATACCTCCTGTTTACTGTGTATTCCCTTGATTGCTAATTGCAGCAACAAGCAATTTCCTTTACTTCACTTTATTCAATCCCCGAAAGGCAAATAATTTTCAACGAGTAGTGGTCACAACCATCATACAATCACAACTGAGTTCATCAATTAAAAAGTAACAGAAAGCAACCAAGAATACTCGCTTTAATGTCTGTGACTGGTGCATTTTTGCACAGGCATCTTCATCAGTTAAGTTACTCGCAGTGGCAGTAGCCAGAAATTTTACTCAAACAGAAGTAGTGCTACTTTATAATAAAATTACAAGGAGGGATGGGTACCTTTAACATTTGAACCAATACCTGGTACCTGGGAATCGATACTGGCACTCAACGGTACTTATGTGGTTTCAGGACGAGGGCGCTGCAGTTTCAGCTGTCTGTGCAACAGTGCTTGAAGAAATGGGAAGGGGCTCACAGTAGTGCTCGCTGTGACTGGAGAACGATTGGCACTTTCACGGGAAGTCACCAATAATACAGAAAAAATAAAATAAATCACCAGATTTTTCGCTAGTAGCTTTTTTGGCAAAAGTTCGCTACAGGGATCTGAAAAGTCACTAAATGTACTAACAGAGTCACTAGATTGGTGACAGTGACCAAGTGCTTCCTCAGATTAGAAGTATTCCCGCAGCTGGCCTTGCACTTGCGTCTCAAATATAGCAGCGAGCATAACCTGCATCACGGTAGTACCGACAGAATTTGGTCGGTACCAATAAAAATACTGAATTTGGTACCCATCCCCAGTTACAAGTAATAGAAGTTTTGTTTTGAAGTTACTCAACTAAATGTAAATGAGTGACTGTAACTTGTAACCTCTCACTAGGGTTGTCAAAATATTCGATATCTCAATATAATCAATACTAAAAACATTAACTGCCCAAAGATGTTCATTTGCATCAAAATAGACACAAATTGACCCATTTACGTGTACCCAAATTCTCACGCTTCTTCCAGCAGCAGTGCTGCAACAACAGTTGCAGCACTGCTGCTTATCTTACCGGGTGCTTATCTTAAAAGTGATCTGCTGCTGGAAGTTTAAAATCTGTATGTCAAGTACAGCCAGAAAAACAAAAAAGTATGCATTCCCCTTCACTGACAAGACAAACGTAAAAAACATTGTGTGGAGAAGCTTTCCCTGTAAGAGGAATGGACAAGAAAAAATTAAATTCTGAGCAATGTCACATGGTGTGCTAACGCTATAAAGTAATGCTACAAGCTAAGCATAAAACATGCTGCGACATGTTTGATAGCAAAAGGAACAGCAAAAGGCCAGTAAACCACCTGGATGTCATAAGCTAATACTTTTTGTTTAAATATTAGCTTCAAATATATAGACAGGCTAATGACAGAGCTCTATCAGTCTGAGCTGCCCTGGCAGATGCGCTTCCACTCCATTCCGTGGTATGAATCAACAGAGGAAAATGTTAAAACGCAGATTGCTCTGTCGACTAATAAATAGTGAAGTAACAACCAAACCAGTCCAACCCCTCTGCATTACTCCCGTGTTTAATTGTAAGGCTACTGGTGGCTAATGCTGCTAACCCTAGATTCACACTGACTATAATGTGATTATGGTCCTAAATCAGTGCAGCATCTCCGCAAACCCCCACTCACACTGCTCCTAGGGAAACAGTGGCCAGCTGCAGCTCTGGCTAAGGAGTTGGTGCTCACATATTCCTTTCTATTGCTATTCCTCATAGATGACTAAAAAACAGCAGTGGTTTTCATTTTCTAGGGCAAAACACATTATCTGTGTGCATAAATAAATTATTTCATCCTCCAATAGCCCCTCTGTTTCCTTGTATCTTTGTGTTGTCATTTTGTTTACAGTAGTCAAGTTAGCGCAAGTAGGTGAGGTGATTTTATTCTGAAATTCACCGGAACGCTCACCGGTCAAGCACCCTACATTTCCTCTTTTGCTCATAAAGATGAGGAACTTGATCCGGGGACCGCTGCGGCGTCTGGCCAAATGTCCTTCTTGCAGAATTTTTTTGCAGTGCCACACAGCCTCGGTAGCCAGACATGGCTGATATGAGTGTACACTCTTGATTTTAATGATTTGGGTTCCTTGCAGCGCCCACACCGTATCTGCACCGTATTGAGTGTGAACATAATCATAACAGGTTATTTTGGAGCCAGACAGAAGCTGAGAATTAGAACAGAAAGAAGAACTATGAACAACCTATCCTGCTGCTTTAGTTGAACACTGAAGAAAATATAATATGAAATTGTTGCTGCTTAATATATTTGTATTGATCCGATCCTTGTTTATGCTTATTTTTTTTGTATGTGACAGATCCATGTTTGCTCTGAAACTTTGATTCTTCATTTGTACTTCAGTACTAACATTTTATTGTGTCATCAGCAAACTGATAGGCAAATGGAAGCATACGATAACTATGCACAAGTAACTATAATAAATTATTGCATAACTGAATCAAAGGTACATACTTCCATTAAGGAATTTACACTTATACTAAGCCTTTTTACCAAACAAGGAAGTGACGCTAAAGTCATGTATTTCTCTGACAGAGGGCTGAATTGTCCCCTACTTATCGGTTTTGCCCTAGTAAAGGAAGTTAAAGTTAAGTTTGTCATACCGTACCTAATCACATCTTTTGCTCCCAACCATAAATATGCACGTTCCTTCAAAAATGTTTCTGCATCGGTATTGTGTTTTAGGTTTTTGTGTTGTGGCAATCCTAGTTCCAAGTGCATTTATCTTAAATTTGTGGGCTGTAACCCAATACTGTGTCAAAATGTCAGACGCACTGACAAATTGAGTGACCTATCGAATAATATATTTTCCATAAGCATGGAGTCTTCCTAATGTTTCTTCCGATAACTAAGCTTTGTAAAGTAAACATTTTGGACGCCTTGCTCACCTTTTCTAAAATTGTGGGTTCACATCTCCTACTGTGCTACGAATTAAAACGACATCTCAGTTCTCCTTGCCCACATCTAACGCTTAATTCCCACAGATTTAGGATAAAATGCTAGTGATTAGACACATCGGCATGCATACATGTTTTATTATATGCAGAGTCATGAACCACACAAATACACATGGGCGCACACATTTAGCTGTAATAATTATCCTGCAAAAGAGGTTTAGTACCAGCAGCATACATAACTAACTCCATGAAGGTAAGCTTCACTTGCCCTCCTGAAGTCACACAGTGGGAGATTTTGTTCCAGGAGCAAGAATAGATGTTTGCACAACACATGCCTATGAATATGATAATGTGCAAATAGGCATTGTGACTAACTTGGATATATGCACGCCAGTATAGTGAAGAAAAAGACCTCAGGCAGTCCAGAGGGGGACCGAGTAATGAGGGAGGGAGTGGGGAACCCGAGTTTAGAGAATGTGAAGGAAGGAAGGAAAGTTGGTTTTCACTTCTGAGGATGCAAAACCCACAAAGGAATGAGGCAGGGTCATGAACACTGGAACTGCTGAAATAAATATCAAATGTGTTTGAAGATAGGGTTGCATGCATAGCTGAGAACTGAATTAAGTGTCGACGTGAGTGTTTTCAAAACTAAAAGAGCATGTGTGCGTGCGTGCGTGTGTGCGTGCGTCTGTATTTAGGCTCATGGCATGCCTTTTGGAAGAGAAATTGGTTGATCTGTGGAAATGATTTGATCAAAGGAACTTTGATCATGTAGGCAGTCAGTCCAGCACTACCAAATACTGAAAATAAATTTTCTTCATGGCCACGCACACACAACTGCACAGACACAAAAGCAATGGAATAATAAAAGAGAAAAAAACACCAGGGGCCTCATGTAATGGCAGCTAAATCTAATCCTGTGACAGCAACCAACTAGAGTGGAGGAAATCACTCAATGCAAATGAAGGGTTGGATTGCTACAATCCAATGTGAGGTCACCGGCAGCAAGACAAGAAACTCTGTACAAGGCCAGTAAAGTTTGCCTTTAAAATTCACAGCATGTCTGCAGACCATTGTGTAGACAAAACCTTTTACATTGAAAGGTGATGGCATTTTTGTTGCTCATGTAGTAGATCCTGATATCAAAGATTAAATTTGTTTGTATTTATCAACTGGTGAAGGAAAGAGGTGACTGTACATTTATCACAGTGGAAAAAAAACACACCGGTATTAGTCAAAAACTAAGATGCCCTGTAAGACAAAAACATATGTCAATAATATGTTAACTTACTCAAAGAGTTTAATGATTTGGTAACATGTTTTAACATCATAAAGGATTTCTGTCAGGCATCGTCATATCTCCCCTGGGTACGAGTCTCCAAAAAGCTTTACTTACTAGAATTTCTACTTTATTACATAAAGCACCAGCATATTAATGTAATTTGTATTGGCCAAGTTACTTAAAAAGTAACTAGTTATAGTTACCAGTTACTTTAAAAAGTAACTGTTAGACTTACTAGTTACTTCCTCCATAATGTAACTGATTTAGTAACTCAGTTACTGCACTATCAAAGTAACTATGCAGTTAGTTTTTATGATCTAAAATGTGGGGCTGAACGATACAGAAACAAAACATATCGATAAAATAGAAATCATATTGATCAAGATCAATAAATATCAACAATTTCAAAACATTTGATATTTTAAACGCAGCCCTGGCCTTTTTATGCTGTTGCTTAGGGACCTGTTTTTAGATACAGACACAAACACTGAATTCAAACTCAAACCTTTATTAAACCAACTTTTTACCAAAACTACAAGTATTTAAAAAAGAATAAAGAACGTGTGCTCTCTGAACTCTTTGAAGGGGGCGGAGCGTTCCTGGGTCTGTGTTACTGATTGGTTGGGAGGATGTAATGACTGTAATACTAACCTACATGATAGGCTAGAATGCAAAAGGAAGGAAAACGTTTTTTCTATTGAACTTTTTATTGACCCTTTTTTTCTATCATCCATATATGTCCATCCATCTATATATATATATATATATATATATATATATATATATATATATATATATATATATATATTAGGGCTGGGCAAGTTAACGCGTTAATTTCGCGTTAACTCATTAGACTATTAACGGCGATATTTTCTTTAACACGCGTTAACGCATGTTGGTCACATGCTTTTATTTTGTGAAGGTCTGTTGCTGCGGTGTAGGGGTTTGAATCAGAACAGTAGGTGGCGATAATGCGCCAATAACCTCGCTGTCAGCCCAGCCTCAGATTCAAAGAGGAAGAAAGGTGCTGGCCGGAAAAAAACACAGCTGACATGCGGAAGGCGGTGTTTCCCGCAGGTACCGCGAGCGAGCTTAGGCGAGGCGAGGCGAGGCGGTGAGTTGGCGGCCGGAACAAGTTTTGTGCGGAGTGGAGCGGGGGGGTCTGCATCGACGCCGTCGGTGAAGTCGCTTCTCGTTTCAAAGTATCCATGTGTTTTTGCCTGTTTTCCCCCTGCCATTCACTATATGCGCGCGAGAAAGCAACAACAAAAAACCGCGTGTCAACGTCAAATAAACGCAAGCATATCAAGTTAGCAAGCATTTCAGTTTAAAGTTCTTCCAGCATGGAATATGACAGAAACAAGTTAGTTGGAACCACTGCCAAGTTAAACTTTGGTATTGAACATAAAATGGTAATGCTGCTCCCTGCTGTTACCTCAGAAATTGCCTGTTTTTGGTAGATTTTTTCCCCATAAAGAGAATTCCCTGTCAGTGGCAATAAGCTTTAATTTATTATTATTGCTATTTTTTGTTTTACATGTTTAAGTTGAGCTTTACACTAAATATGTGTTACTGATAAGTGCTACAAATGTTACAACACTTTTGTTCATATGGCAGCAGAACTTTTAAATAAAAGTGCTCTTTACACTACTTTTGAATTCATTCTTGGAGTTTGTAAATACAATGCGATTAATCGCGATTAAATATTTTAATCGTTGCCCAGCCCTAATATATATATATATATATATATTGTTATTTAATTAAAATGCCCTACTAAAATGTCAAATTGGATGACTTTCCAGTTTTGTAACTTTAAATACTACTGAGTTTAATTATCACGTATAAAGTTTGTAATAATTTATTAAATGGACTACATTTCTGAAAACATTGCACTCTAATAACTATTTTAATGTGTGAGGTAGGACAAATCAGTCAAGAGTCCGGAAACCTGTCAATTGCAATACATTTATGTAGATAGGGGTCTTATTATGTTCAATGTTTATAATAAAAGAACAATAAACAAACTAGATGTTTAAAACCTGATAATTATTGCATATTAACTGGCTACAAATGGCACTAAAATAATCCTTTTAAAGCAATATCACCGAACAAAATACACTTCACTGTGAAATTAAAGGTGCAATGCGCAACTTTTGAAGTTAAACATTATTTATTTTGTTTCCCATATATGCCCTTAGAATTGCCCAACATGTAATATGAGTTATCCTCTATTTACCGCAAATGCTGCCATAGGCTCCATTAGTCAGTTCATGAGAGAGAGATTCGGGTCGGATCCTCAGGGTCTGTGCATGGGTGTGACGCACTACATGATCTTGTTCACCCTACTACTTTGTTGAGTCTCCACTGTGATCAATGCATTAGCAAGAGAACACGGGCAACTGCTTCAGAAGATGGAAGGCAAAAGACCAGCCACAAGCGCATCTCAGACCACATCATTCCACACAAGATTTTTTTTTTTTAATCGTCAAGTGCGACGAAAAGGGCAAAATTGGAGTCTGATCAGCGTTTAATTGAGTCAGTTTCAACCCCCTGGTTCCTCACAGTGAGAATAACCTTCTTAAACCATTGCACAGGATAGGCTGCTGGCATTTTCATGGTTCCAATGTTTATATCTTACCCGCTCCTTTATGTAAAAAATGTCAATCTAGGGCACTCTGCTGCATCAGTGGCCAGTGTCTTGCCTTCTCTGCTTCTCCTTTTTTAACTTTTAAATCTTTCTCGCTCCATTTTACATGGTCTACAAGGGGTCCAGTGCACAGTGTATCTCTCTGTACTGCATTTGATATATTTTTGCAAAGTGCAGTGGGTCTTCTGATCTCTTTGATCCGACTGCAGATGGGTATGTAGCTTCATAGTGGGGTTTGCAGCCAGGACAAGGCAGCGGCAGCTGTCTGTGAGACTGACTACAGAAGTGGAAAGGGAATCACGGCTCCCTCAAGTAACTGGAGAACAAATGGTGCTTTCATTTGAAGTCACCAATAACACAGAAAAACGATGAAAAGTACCTTTTTTTGAAAATGAATAAATTGGTGGAGCAGGGGTCTGAAAAGTCACTGGAAACAGTGAAAGGAGGGGTGGGGGGTGTGTCTGTCCTTTCCCTATCGCAACTGGAATCTGCTCGAGTTCTGTACAGGGCAGATGTCAGCAAAAATCCTGGAACTTGCACAATCCATCTTTAAAGGTGGACTTTATTTGAGAAATATCTATTTCGGATGTAAAAAAACAATGCAGTAAAAATACTATAATATGTTCAGTTTTTATAAATTTAAATAAAATATTGTCACATGGACTATTCCGTGTGACCTTAAAGTAGATCAGAGAAATTAAATTAAAGCTAAATTAAAGCTTTGAGGAATGTATTCATATAAATAATTAAGCTTTGAATTTTGATATAGCGTGATCCAATGAAACAAAAAAGGTTATTCTAGTTGTAGCTTTAGAGAAGTTGGACAAAATTAAATTAGATCAGACATCCCCAGGAATATACTTAGCTTATTTCTTAGTATTAATAAAAACAATTAAGTATTTCTGTATGTTTCTTAATGTATGAAAGAAGTGTAGTCAAGGATTTACTTAGCTTATTGCTTTGTTTTACCTATGTCTGTAATGCTTTTCGGTTCATGTACAGCACTTTGAATCGTCTTGTTACTGCGTTTGACCGGTTTTCCAATTATGGTTTTAGCCAAGACAACTAGGTAGAGCCCCATATCATTACCATACCCAATACTTTTACTATGGAGGAACAATTGGCCTGACAAAACAACAAGCTGACATTTAAAAAAAAAAAAATGAAATTCCTTTCATAATTTACATATGCAGAATTATTAACTACATGAAATGGTTTATATAGTGATGTCATGGCACCTTTAATGGCTAGTTCTAATTCTACCATCTGTGTTAATGTTCACATTCAGAAATTTGTATTTTACTGTTTGAATGACTTGCATAACGTGTTGACCAGTATACTGCCATTCTCTGCACATGATGTCTTACTCAGGACTAAAGTTTTGATCATACAGTGAAAAGTCATTCTATGTTATGTTTTTGTAGTAACTGTGCAGTTGGTAAACTGGCCCATGTATAATTCAATAACTTATCCATTGTATATGTTTCATGTTTTATTAAAGACAAATTATAACAGCAGATTCCTCCACACTGTGGGAATATTGTATTAAACAAGGGATTAATTTATCCTCAGAACAATAGCAAATAGTTCTTCCTTACTCTGTGTTTAGCACACAGGTATAATTCCCAGTTTTTAATTGTCCAATTCAGAACACATTTTCAAAGAAAAAAAAAATCACTCAATGAATGTACAATGCACTTTTTTAAATACTTTTTAGTCAGGGTCTCAATTCAAGGCTGGATTCTACTAATGCCCCATTCAGACAGGATTAATAGTCCAGAGGGAGGTTGGTTTATTTTTTTTTATATTAAATCCTGAGGCTTGTGCTATGTGTGTGAAGGTATTAGTGCTTTGGATTTGTAGTTTGCTCTCAGATTCAGATATTCTTTTTAGTTGTAATACATCCATGTCTAGTTTAACAATATAAAGCAAAGAAGATGGTAGTGGATATTTGTAGGCGCAGACCCACCTCACTGACACAGGCTAACATCCAGGGAGTTGATGCTGAGATGCTGAGACTCCTTGAGTACTTGGGTGTTCACCTAACCAATAAACTGGACTGGAGTCACGACACTGATGCTCCTTACAGGAAGGGTCAGAGCAGACTCTACCTGGTGAGGAGACTGAGGTCTTTTGGAGTGCAAAGGGAACTCATGAAGACTTCTGGTAGCATCAGCACCTACTCATATAGACTGTTTCTATGAACCTTTGTAAAATAATGTCATTCCCAGGAGTTTGGTGAATTACAGGATGGTACGGTGACATGTTGCTACCTGTGCAATAAGTTCAGTTGTGAAACGTCCTCGTGACTAAACATTCTACAGTCAAATATAAAGTAAAGTCATAGAGGTAGGTCAGCGGATGCTGCAGCACATTGTACACAGAGATCACCAACTTTTTCCAGAGTGACAAGGTAAAGACCTCCACACTTCATGTTGCCTACAAGGACAGAGCATGGACAGCTTCATGGAACTGGTTTCTATGGCCAAGCAGCTGCATACAAGCCATTAATGCAGAGGTGCATAGCACACCATCAACTGACTCTAGAGTTTTCTTTGGAGGGACAGTTCCTGCCTCTATCCTTGACAATCTAATGAGAAAGTTTGGGTTTGGAGGGTGTCCAGAGAACAGGGCTTGCCTCATTGCATTACATTAACTTTAAAGTTTGGTGCAAATGGGATTATGTTGTGGGACTTTTTTCAGATTGGTTTGTTGCTCAGTTCCATTGCAAAGATTTCCTAATATTTCACTATATTAATACCTTTGAACACTTTCATGCTCCCAACCTTGTAAGCAAGGTTTAGGTAGGACCTGCCTCTTCTTGTCCCAACATGACTGGGCTATAGAGCACAAAGTACAATCTATAAAGAAATGGATGAGTGAGTTTGGAGTGGAACTGCTTGACTTGGCTGTATAGATTCCTGACCTCTACCTGATAGAACACTGTTGAAATCCACTGTAAACCCTATGGATTAAGAATGGGCTATCAACTTAAGTTCATATGTGTGATGACAGACCAACAAACACCTCTGGCAATATAGAGAATATGTAGTGTTTAATTGTGCTTTCATCAATTTTCATATTAGGCCTTGTGAGTGGGAAAACAGGGATGCTTTCGTTTTCTGCAACAAATCTGCCTCTATCGGCAGAATCAATTTATCCTGGGAGTGGGCTTTGAAAAAGGCGCTCAAAGCAATTTGAATAATTTGTCTAAAGGAATGTCGCACAAGGCTGACAGACTGATTTACTGAGGCTCAGTGATTCACGCACATGACTAGTGTTTAGATTTTTCATACCTAACATCAAAGGACTTTGATCCTTCCTTTCACTTATAATCCCATAACCCTGCCCCGATTTTGTAAAGAAGAAGAGTACGGCATGTGGGTTTAAATATGCATGAGTGTGTATCCCACCTTCCTTGCATGGGCACATTCAGCAAAATATACATATATGCACACATACACATACATACCAACAAGTAAACACACACACACACACACACACACACACACACACACACACACACACACATATATATATATATACATATATATATATATATATATATATATATATATATATATATATATATATATATATATATATATAGTGTACAACTGCAAAAGTCCAATTGTCAACCCCAAACTTATTTTATTGCAATTTTGTGTGATGCAGCTAGTGCAGCAAGTGGCACTTGCACCTAAAGCTGAAGTAGAAGTAGAAGGATACATTATTTTTAAACCTTCATATAAATACAAATATTTGAGTATGGCATGAATATATATTTTGTTAACTTTAATCTGATGACCCTAAATAAAATCAAGAGCTACCTGTGGCCTTCAGAAATCACTTAGTTAGTAAACAGAGTCCACCTGAGTCAGAAGTATTTTTTTTTTAATAAAACCAGCTGTTCTTTTAAGTCTTCAGAGGTTGTTTAAGGAACATTATTGAACAGGCAGTATCCTTGAAACCAAGCAGCCACTTAAGTCTGTTACAAGAACATAAGGAATTTGAAACATGGTTATGTTGTAAAACAATATCCAAAACTTTTTACATCTTGTGAAGCACAATTCAGTCCATCAGATGAAATTAAAAAGACTGGCACAACTGTAAAGTTGTCAAGAGCTGTCTAAATAGCCATCTACCTACATTTACGGATGAACTAAGTAGTGCTTTAATCAGAGAAGCAACTAAGAAGCCCACAGTAACTCTGGGGGAGCTGCTGAGATCCACTGCTCCCCAGGGAGAATCTTTCAACTAGACAACTATAGCTCTCTACACATATGGCCTTTATGAAAGATTGGCAAGAAAAAAAAACAGTAGGGAGCCCCATTTGCAGTTTGACACAAGCCAAAGGAATCTACAAAAGGCAGGAAGTGGGCCCTGAGGGGGACCACTGATGAAGAGCACACCGGAAACACGTGTAAGATATTCCTGTCATACAAAATGTTCTGTACAGGGAAACTGGTCAGAAGACGAAAAGAGCTAAATGCAGTTCATTACCAGAAAAGAATTGTAAAAAGACTGCAAAACCCTCAAGACTATGTTAGAAGTTTATCTGCCAGCACCACAACAAGCCAGCATGAGACCTAAAGCATGGCAATCTGTTAGAATGGCAGAATGATAATCAAATCCTAAATCTCACTGAGAACGTGTGGCAAGACTTAAAACTGATATTTACAGACACTATCCATGCCATCTGAATGAGTTTTACCCAAAGTTTATTGCATGGAAGAACAGGCAATTATTTAGATGTGTAAAACTTGTCGACATATTTCAAATGACTTGGATATTTAAGACTAGCAAAATGTGGTTCTACAAAATATTGACATGGATGTGCTAAATTCAAAGACTTTTATTTGCAAGACATTTATAACAAACTTGTATTCTTCTCTTTCTATTGTAAAGACACGTGCCATGTTTTGTTGATCTGACGTATCATTTTTAAAAATTATATGCTGAAATCCATGGTTGTAAAGTGGCAAAATGAGAAAAGTTAAAAGTAAAAGAATATCTCTAGGATGATATTTTAATTGAAAAGAGATCAGAAGAGAGTGTTAGATTTTGGTTAGCAAAGAATAAAAAACTAAATTGGGATGTAACCTATCAAGAAAAAAAATGCCACAGAGTAACAAAACAAGCATCTCCCCATGAACTTGTTAAGAGCTCTGTGATCAGGAGCGCCACCGTGATCACAGAAGATCCTTCTCACCTACACCATCATTCATTTGAGCTGCTCCCATCAAGCAGGAGCTTCAGTGTTCTTCATGCTTTTTACAATATCCACTTTAAACTCATTAAAATCAAGAGTTTAAAGTGACATTTTGAAGGGTGTTGTAGACGTTTACTTTCATGTGGTTTTATGTGCTTTTTTAAATTATTTATTAATATGTTTGTGTAATTATGCATGGATGCTGTTGATGGAGTCCGTGTCACAGAAGAAGTTCTGTCACCAGTTGAGACAAAGTTTTTCTATTCTATTTAACCTTGACTGGAAATGAATATTTATCATCTCTATACGATCTGTTAAACCACTGAGTATTTGCAGGATATTGGAGCGCTTGCATATATAAGATAAATGAATGGACCATGTGCCCTGCTGCAAGACCTTCCGCTCTCACTGGAATGCGAGAAGGTAATTGAGTGCTAATTGAGCGTATCGCCAGAGAAGAAGAACAACAACCTAAGCAAATGGGAACACACAACAAAATCCTTCAAGCCTGCTTAACATGCATCCTATTTGGTTTATCACCAAAGGAAGTTCAGTGTCCATCAGGAACCTGTCAGTGATTCTCCAGTCAAAGCAGATATGACGGGATCAGTTTGCTGCCATTATTCACTCTTCGTTTCACCCTCTGCTCCTTTTTCCAGACTCAGCAGTTTTCATTCTTTCCATGTCTATCATTATTCGATTACAGTCCATGTCTCTTTGCTTAAGTTTCCTCTGTTTATGTTCTCTCTTACGCGCCTTTCCTTCTTTGCTTCTTTTCCCATCTGTGTATGAATGTTACCAATTGTGCAGCTGAAATACATCAGACAAGAGAGCAGAAAAGCAAGACAGAATAGTTATTCAAGGAACAAGGGGGTGCTAAAACACCTTATTCTTTCTCTTTCCTTTCTTGTAACTTTCATTGCATGACTGGATTGCTCAAAATGTATGCACACCCACAGATATCCTTAGAGACAAAAGGCAGAGAAGATGAACAGAGAGAAAGAAGGAATGAAAAGAAAGATACAAAGGAGGTCAGGGGAAAGGCCATGAGATACGACTGGGTTCGATTCACTTACAGTTAATAGAAGGTTTTTTGTGTGCGGAAGTTTCTCTCTTGTGCTGGTTAACTAACAACTCTTTCTTGTTTTATTCCCCTAGCTCCATCCATCCTACTTGCGCATTCAATGCTTATCAATATGGAAGCACAATACCAATTGCTGGGTTAAGACTGTAGAGGGATTTCATTTACTCTTTCTAGAAGCACCCCTAGAGTGACTTGTCATGCAATAAATATAACTCACGCGTCGTGGAAAACATAACTCCAAAGAGATCCTGACCAAAGCCTTCCTGACTGGGGGAAAAAAAAAATCTAGTAAAATATCAAGAGACTACCATTTTTCTCCCAGAACAAAATCAAACTGCCACCGTCGTAAAGGTGCTGCATGACATATCTCAGAGGCGCAGACAGTTATTTTTATTACCCCATATCAATGACAAATCTGTTCTTTGATCTGCTACAGCTAAAAAAGAGAAAATAGATCGTAATTCGCAAAGTGGATAGGGATGTACTACATGACAGTGAAATTAACAAAACAGTTAATTGTCTTTCCTTCAACACAAATAAACCTAAATTGGAGTCAGAGACGCAAAACTTTTTTCTTCACAGCAAAGTTTGGTTTAAGGAAATATCAAACATGTAATCGGCGAAACTTACATTATTATTAGAAAATAACCCTCCTTCTTCATAGCGAAATCTGAACAGATAATCTTCATAATCCTCTCTGACTCGATTCATATCGAGTCAGAGAGAATAATGTAGGTTAAGTTATGTCTGAGTGAATGAATCTGATGAATCGCCACAAATATTTTGAAGCAATTATTCCAAATCTACTTATCATAGACCAACCAGGTGAAAAAAACAATGTACATTATACGTGCAAATAAAAGTTTGCTTGTTTTATGGGAAACCTAGAAATTCAGGAATTCGCCCTATAAAACGATCCAGTCGTTGAACAGATTTAAATGATCCAAAGCAAGAGCTGGCCCACAGCATAGAAAAGAAGTTGCTGGGCAGCGTGTAACCTGCAGTCACAACGTTTGCAGGCCTTTTCAACAGGTTTCCACAATGAATGCGCACTGGCTCCACTAAGCTCAGAAATTAATTGATTTTTATTATATTCTATGTGCAACAACAGTTTAGCACTCAGCTGAGCAAAGCACAAGTGAAGCCAAGGTCCTCTCTTAGCATGGAGGTGTGCGAAGTTCCATGGAGCTTGCCCAAAGCTCAGATCAAATCTGACACTAGTCAATTGTTGACTAGGGTGCGCTGCAAGACAAAATCTATCACACTGTATAAGGCATATCACCCTTTACCCAGAAGAAACTCTGGAGAAAAACCTGCCATCATCCCCAAGGTTGTTAGTAGGAAGCACAAGATTGCACTTCGAAGGCAAGGAAGGATACAAAAGGGTTTCAATGTTGTTTATTTGTTTGTTTTTTTAACAACCATCTTATCTGACAAAATGCTGCCATTGCAAAACTGCAGAGCTCTTTCAGTAACAGGGTGCTGCATCCCAGAAGCTCTAAGGAGCGTTTTCGCAGGTCCTGCCTCCCAGCTGCTGTTACTTTCTAACCCTAACTTCTTGATCATGATTCATCTCTCTGATGGTAATGTAAACTTACTTATGCCTTGGGTAATCCGAGATGCTGCTGTACTGTCATACATATTGCATATTATCCCATATCGTCTTGTAAGTAGGCTGTTGTTTTTCCACTGTGTAACTTGAATATTTCATCTTTTGTACCTGAGAATGCAGTATATTCAAGAATTTGTGCAATACTGGTATTTATTCTTACTCTTATGTTGGCCTTTCTGATAAATTCATTCTCTGATGCTCTAGAACTAACCTTAGATTAGATTAACTGTTTTTGTACTACTAAAAGTTGAGTGTAAGCCTGTCGGAGTCCTTGCCACTATCACTAGCGAATTGACCAATTGTGGGGCAATAAAGGCATTTCTTATCTTCTCTTATCCCTTAAAATTCAAAGCAAATGGTCATCTAACAGCAAAGTGTTCATCAAACTAAGTGGAACGACAGAAGAGTCCAAACTGCTGGTGGTGATAAGTCTGGAGGAACTGGATAAATCAAAAAATGTGAGCACTGTACACCCAAACACAACACTAATGACTGCAGCACAAAGAACCACATCTGGACACAGTAATTACAGAGACTGGATAAACATACAGGATCATCTGGAGCTAAAGTCGTTTGAGTACACAGAGCACAAGCCAACTGAAGTGAAATTGACACAGACATGAATGTTTTTCCAACCACAAACAACAGCTGCTGGTATTATACAAATGATACAGTACAATTACAACTTCACATCTGAGGATAAATTGAAAATTATCTATTTTAACCTCAGAATGCCAACTTTAACTTAAGCAATATTTACAGACATTCTCACAACCATCCAACATTATTACAGAATCTGAAACATAGATGAGAACAGGAAAGGGAACAGAAATTTAACTTGATGGCTATGAATTCCATTTTATGACCAGGAAGAACAGAGGTGGAGGCAGAGTATCAATTCATTTCATAATTTATGTATGTTTTTTATTTATTACAAGTCATTAAACTGTCATATACTTTATAATATGTCTACAGTGGTTGAAAATATACTTGAATGCGTCACAATAGAAATTTGTACAAAAGAAAGTAAAATATAATCAGAAGCTGCATACAGAACACCTGGGTCCAAACTAAACCTTGCCAGTAACTGGCTGGAGGGTGAATTTATAAGTGAAAAAATTCTGTTTTTATGTAGTGATTTTACAATCAACCTGATAAATACAAATAATCAGAAATAAATAAATGATTTCACAAACACAATGCACAGTTTAACTTTTCAAATACCACTAGAGCCAGGTGAACCCCTTCCCACTCCATAATAAATAATTCAATTGCCGGATTATAAATCAATGACAGTATTGATCATTTCCCAGCTTTTACAATATGCAACATTAACATAGCGTATGAATCATTGCTAAATATATTTTTAAACACTGTGTAATAAACACCATCCACTGACAATGTTTCACAAATGCAGAGAGTACAATAGCTGACCCTGGATGTCAAAAGGATTGCAAAATGCCAACGAAAACATTACTGCCCTTTATAAATACTTCATAAGACTAAAAACTAATGAAGAAGAAACTATATAGAAAATATAAATAGAAAAGGCTAACACATTCTTTCAGGTTGTGTAAGAGTAGATATTAAAAGTTAACATTAGATGAAAATAAGCATAATATGAAACAAATATGGAATATCCTAAACAGTGACATGAAGAAAAAAAACACACAAATAAATTAGAGTAGCCAAACTATTGTCTTTATTGAACATGAATGAAATAGCTGACACATGGAAGACTTGTTTCCTAAATTCTGGACCAGACTTGTCCAAAGACATCCGTGACTCAGCCAGCACCACACGACTTTATACCCAAGTGGCAGACAATAGATACAAATGGGAGATGTGTGCTGGGTGTCAGGGCATGGTTTGTGGGATTCCTCAGGGGTCAGAAATGGGCCCCAAAATGTATGTAAATGATATGTGCAAAATATCTGAAATGTCTAAGTTTGTAGTAATTGCGGAGGACACAAACATTTTTTGTTTTGGAAATTGAAATGGTAAATGAAAAAAAAAAATATCTTGGTATTGTTATTGATGACGAGCTAAACTAGAAACCTCATATCAAATATACTCAAAAACATCCATCCATCCATCCATTTTCTAACACGTCTATCCCTTGTGGGGTCGTGAGGGGTGCTGGTGCCTATCTCCAGCTGTCAATGGGCGAGAAGCGGGGTACACAGTGGACAGGTCGCCAGTCTATCACTATCAAACTATCAAAAAGCATCTCTGCATTGCACATATCCAAACATGTATTAGATAATAAAACACAAGATATTTTGTACTGTTCCTTAATTTTAATCAATTTTAGTTACCGTGCAGATATTTTCTTTATTATTTATTTGGGGGGCAGGGCTCACAAAACTGCTATAGAGACATTAATCATACTTCAAAAAAAGACCATTACGAACAACGTCTTAGAACGCATTAACCCATTATCTATACAATCACAATGATTATATAGATGGTCTGTCATGAAGAAGTTATTTGTTTATTTGTTTTGGACTTTTCTTGAATCAGCCCTGTCACCTCTCTGCCACCATCCTATCAGCTCAGTCTCCTTCCAGCCACCACTCTGCTCTTAATCAGATCCACCTGCTACACTAATTAGAGTCAACTCTGCACACCTGTTCACATGCCTACTTATACCTGCCTCATCATCCACAGCTTGCCAGAATGTCTTGCCTTGCCTCATGTGCACTGGACTTTATTATCTTGATCCTTTTCCGCCCCCAGTTTATGCCAATTAAAACTTTACAGTTTTATCAGCAAAATGTATATCTGTCCATTTCACATTTTTTTACTGCTTGTGTCCGTGTTGCAAATGCATCTCAATAAATATTTCAGCTCCACCAATTAAACCTGGCAACCTTTTAGTGACTACTGGGCCTGAATTGAAATGTTATACATCAAAGATGCCAGGGAAATACATTTTTATTACAATTCATTCTGTTTATTTTCATTTATATGATACATGAGGTAGAGTGACTAATGTGATGCACAGGTATGTGCATACGTGTTACCTTCAACGTAAGTATTTTTATTTACCTTTATTGAACAGCTGGTGGTTGCTGGGCTAAACTTGAAGGAGCCCTCCAACCACTTCTTTCTCAGATAATTTTTGAATGAATCCAGGCAAAAGCATTCAGGAAGTGAAAAAGATCTGAAAACTTGCTGGGGAAAGAGAACACGTTTAATTTATGAGGACAGTTCCTCAAAGTCTGACTGTTGAAACCCACTGTGCGAAAGATTTTTCTCTCCTTTTTTTTTTTTTACAACCATGTTTCCAATGCGAGTCTGCTCAGCCTGTATGTAGGTGTATGTGACGGTAAACTTCAAATTTGAGGTTGTCAACACATTTAGTGAGGCTTGTTTTGCAGGAATGCACATGAACAGAAAGCCTGTATTTATATGTGTGTTACCCTGTGTACTCGGCGATACAGTCAAACCCATTTTGGCATTGTAATGGCCTAGGTCTTGATTCAAGTTGGCCTTCATTAAAGAGAGGATGATTCTAATGCATCGGTGGCTTGGATAGAAGTATTACAGAGTAATTCGGAGGGGGGTGAGTTCTTTATCAAGTCGGATATGAGAGGGAAAATGCCTAATGGTTTGAATTGCTGGAAAATTACAGCAGCGTCTCTCACTTCAAAAGACTTTGATATTCCCCTGGCCTTTCAGCTTAGATGTACTGAACTCTCTTTAGATTGAGGTTGTACATCACAGATACACTTTCCAACCCTGATTTTAGCCCCTTGCTGAGCTTAGACGTTTCTCTCATCTTGACCTCGACGCTCTTGGGAAAATCTGAACAGATTAAGAAAAATTGCTTGATACACTGGATGTTGAAGTTAACTTAAAATCCTGTAAAGGGCACAGAAGTTTTGTGAGCTTTAATGAATAAACTTATGCCAGACTTCTATCAGATAGCATTTTCTTGAACTTACGTCCTCAGTGTTTGCACCTGAGCTTAGACCTTAGAAACAAGCCATTGAAATCCTGTTTTTATCAGCCAACCTAAATATGGAAGTACACTTCTTTTTTTTTTTTTAAACCAGTGAAGGGAATTTTGAATAGAGAACAAGTGTCCTTGAGAAAGATAAAAGTTGCATTCTGGAGCTGTCTGCCCACTGTTTTGGTAGAGGAGGGAAAAGAAAGTGATCACAGCCAAAAGAACCACAGAAATATCCAATTATCATAAAACGTAGGAACAGTAACAGAGTAGCAGTCAGCTTTAATTGTGCTGCATAAAGACAGATATTGTTTTTAAAGAACATGAGAAAGGACTTACAATAGTGTTGCACTAGTTGCTTATAGCTTTCGTCTTTAGCACCCCTCAGAATAGAAAATATGCAAGATAATTACAATAGCTATAGAGAGAAAAAAAATGTTACTTAATTTTGTGATATATCCTCTATGCATTAACTGTACCAATTAGGCATGCTCTACCTTCAAATGCATAAGTACCTTTAAGCCCAGGCTATGCTCATCAAAGCTTAGCTACAGCTGTAGATGTAGAGCTGCTAAGACTTCTGGCTAAAGAAACAAGGCATGATGCAACCCCAGTGCAAATGGGTACCAAGGCTCCCCAATGCCTTTTGGTGATGAAGCAGTTGTGCCGCTAGAAACAGCATGCATACCTGCAAATGTGTGTCCGTGGTTAAATGCAAGATGAGAGAGGCTCGAAAGGAAAATAGCAAACCAAAACTAACAGGGTTGTGAAAAACAAACATATCTGCAGCAAAACTAGACGTTAAAAGTACAAAAAAGAGTGGAGTAGTCCCACTATCAACGTGACAGGCTGAAAAAAAAAAGTCTGGATTTAAACTCTGAGGATTCATAACCCTCCTTCCACCTTTATCTTTATCATCTCTGAATCTCTAGGTCTTTCCCTCCGTCTCAGATCCAGACTCTCCATCTGTATCTCTTCCTCCCTCACCATGTCTACATTTTAATTTATTTCGCTTTCATCTTCAAGTTGTATATCTCCTTCTCTGAGTTTCAGTCTTAGACATCTGTTCTATTCCCTAAACCAATTAAGAGCTGTCTACAATTACCCCTTTCACTTTGCCACTCCTGGTCGCAAACAGTGCTGTGCATGTGTCCTGCGTACGCACCACGTTTCCTTTATAATCTTCCAATGCATGGAGCTTGTACACCACTCTCAGTCGGGGATAGTTTTTTGAAGTAGGCAAAAAACACACTTCTATCAATTTTCGGGGCTGTTTTTATTCCAACTCTGAATATTTTATTTTTTCTGAATGCAGAACTCAAAGCATCAAACTCAAACTATGAATGTAAATAATGTACATGGCTCATTGTGAAACAGTGCACCACAAAGCACTACCTTCTTTCTAATGGTCCTATAGACCGAGGAGTGCTTGCAGACTATATTAACCCCCTGTGTCGTTTTGTTGCCGTTTTAATAATTAAAACTGCTCTAGCTACTTTAAGCATACTATTGCATCATCCCCCTATGCCTCTCTAAAGAAACTTGATAGCAAACCAGCACGCCTAAACATGCAATCTAAATTACAGCTACATATCCTCATTGCTGCAGTATGAATACCAACGTAACCACTTCTGTGCTGACGTTGCTACACTATCAGCCAGGGCCCCTTTGGGAGGGCAGGGGAAATGTGGGGAAGGAGAAGAGAGAAAGTCATATCAATGAGGATGTAGAGGAGATGTAAGAATGTAATTATGAGAGAAAAGTATCACAGAGGGGGATAAAACAGCAGCTGAATGAGCCTTTAGTGAACAACCAAGAAGCTCTCAATGGTGATGAACTCAAAAATGTGTCATGCAACAGGGATTAAAATGGCCCAAAACATAAAAGTACCACTGCAGACGCTCAAACAAGACGGATGCATTATCGGTTTTACTTAACTTGTTAGGTGGGAGTTGGAGTAGCAGTGAATTCAACAGACATTTTGCAACATCTTTCAAAAGGTTGTTTAAAGTAACAAATGCGTAATGTTGTCTGCTATGCTGATCATCTGCTCTTCATTGTCTTTTCACAAATGCCCATCTCAATTTTGACAAAACTGTAAAGACAAATATAGTGTCCACAACAATTCATTAATTAATTAAAAAGTGGAATAAAAGTCATGTGAGCAGCAATGCTTCAAAGAAAATTTGCAACATTTTCTTCAAAGATGTCAGCGTTTCCTTAAATACATTTTTTTCTGAGGTTTTGGGGGCATAATATGATCTGTTGTGCACTGATGAGGCCATGTGAATGTCAAAAGTGAACACCAAAGGACCTGCTGAGGGGCGGTCAGCTTTGTCTTTTTGCTCAAAAATGGTCAGATTAGGAAAGAGTTTAAGTTTCTATATAGGTTATTTTCCACTTAATTCATATTGTCCAATCACAGCACACCATCAAGCAAACAGCCTCCCCCCTACTCCTCCAACAGTGGCCCCTGAAGACCACTGGCAGCACTGCATTGTCGCAGAATTAAGCAGTCTCCCTCCATGTTTTGGAATATGACAGCAGACAACTTTGGACCAGCAGATTGAGAAGTCATGGAGTTACTTAACCAAAAATTAGTCTCATCAGGTAAGTGTTGTATCTATTTTGTTTTGTTGTTACAGCAGACTGAGACTGCCATAATAACCTAGATTGAAACCAATTCAGCGACGGAGCCGACCCTCTCAAGTTGCATAGGCGAGGTTTTGAGAAGGGCACGGAGCATCCATATGCCCCGAGTGCTGTATATTGACTGGAAAAATAATTTCATATATCTCAAATTAAGCTAATACTTTGGTCTAAACTTACACGGTGCTGCTTTAATGTCATTGATTTCTATGTTCATATCAGTAGCCATTAAAGGGTGTGGAAGATCTACATTGTAAAATACCAACAGAACAAGTGATCTGACATGCTACTCAAGGTAAAGGCAGTGAGACACCTGCTGGTTATGGTAATAACATGCAAAGTCAGTCCATCTCTGGCAGAGATGGTAATGAGGGCCTGAGGGATGTAAATGGTAAAATCCATGTACGTTTCTACCTTTTTTCTGGACTCTATGCTGGACTGAAATTATTAGGAGAGGAACTCAGCTTGTGTTAATATGACAATTTCTGTTTTCTGTGTCTTGTTAAATAATGTTTTGTGTTTACTTACTTTGTCGACATTTTATTTCCTTGACTGCTTCAGAGCACAATCTTAGACATAACTGAAAAAAACGTAAATAATAATATTGTTAAAAACTCCTTAATTAGAACTTCTTGGAATGCGTTTTCCGAACATGTAGAAAAGGTTACTTACGTGTATAAGGTCAGTAAATAATGCAGCTAAAACAAGAATAACTTGCTGGCCTCTTACAGTTCAAGTAAAAAGTTATTTAATCAAATCTTTTTATCTCTAAACTAAGCTCTAAAGTGTGTAAAAGGTGCATCAACGTGGCATAATGTCAGAAAGCTTTTAATGGACTTTTCTTCCCTTTAGTTTAACCCATAACGGGCTTGTTTACATGAATCTTGCTGGACTGGTGTCCGTTAAGATGCCTACGCTGTGTTTTACACAGCAAAGAAAGAAAAAAACACTGCTAAAAAAAAATTAAAGGAACCCTTTGCTGGATATCCAGACTGATATGCAATGGCACTCAAAGTGTGTCCATTGTAAAAATATCACATTCAAAATGATCCTCACAATGAATGATGAATTTTGTAACAAGCAGATATAGTACTCTGAATCACATATTAGTGTATGGATTGTGAAAAAGTTGAAACGGAAGATGGTATAACACGCCTGGCGGGTGGAGCAGTAGGTTGACTCTCTGTGTACCTTTTTGCAAAATGGTTTGCAACTTGCTTTTGAGAAACATTAACTTCCAGTTTATGCTCTTCTAAAATTCAAGTATTCAGGAAGGAAAATTATGTGATATGATGGTGCTCTGCACTGCTCTGCCTATACATTCATTTCACACCTAAAAAACACAAATTCCAGATAAACACAGGCCTAAAGCTTGAGATTGTTGAAGGATATATCATTGCAGATTTGAAAAACAAATCTGTCACAACTGCCAGAAATGATGCTGATATTTCATCTCTGAATAAAAGCATACACGATCAAGCTAAATGTAAGCTTTTGTTAGAAGCTGACTATGAATGTTTCGTTTAAATCAATTCATTAGTGAAATACTCTTGTGTACTCTGGAGAATTTGTATTGTTTTCGTCATTGGACAGGCTGGTGCACAGCTTCCAATGTACGTAGATTCAGGGAGCCACCAGGGAACAGCTTGGGGAACCTTTTGTGTAGCACAGGTACCGATATGGTCAAATTTGTTGGCATTACCAGGATGAGGAACTAAGACATAAGACCACACAGAAGAGGATCATCAGTGAAAAAAACAAAACAACAAAAAACAAACATATCTCTTCCTCGATCTCTGTAACTACTCTACATGATGGAAAACTGCAAAAA
Organism: Fundulus heteroclitus; assembly: GCF_011125445.2. Classification (NCBI taxonomy): domain Eukaryota; kingdom Metazoa; phylum Chordata; class Actinopteri; order Cyprinodontiformes; family Fundulidae; genus Fundulus; species Fundulus heteroclitus. Next base: position 56,738 of record NW_023396681.1, on the reverse strand, counting down.
TGTCTACCTTTTAATTTGTAAAAACATACATTCACATGCTTATTTGCGAGCACAAATGTTCACATGAGCCCGAAACCCAAAATCATAGTATATGTATAATGATCATGTGCATTGGTGTGTGGGTGTGTGCGTGCTGCAGTGTCTGTTGCTTCAGCAGAAGAGGTGGTAAGCAAAGAGTCCCTTAGAGAGCTGAAGGGGGGTATCCATGCAGCAAATTAAAACCAGCCCATTTCACTTCAAACTGTCCATCATACTGGATAGTTAAAAGAAAAAGAAAACTTCAAACATTTAAAAGACGGGAGGAAAACGGACGCACCCATACCCCTAGCTTTGATATCCTGCACTTAGACTTCAGGTCCACTTCCCTAAACACAGGAACATAAACAAAAACTGTATCTTACAGATTATGAAGCACAGAACATTCTAAACAACCAACCTCAGCCTCATCTAATTAGTCCAAACAGTTTCTTTGTGAATGTATAGCAGTGGTTTGTAAAATTCATTTCCAATGCTCAACTTTCTACTGACATGAATCGCTTAAAAGAGCACCAGTTTTCTTGAAAAGATAAGGCTCTGTGACGACTTCCATCTTTGCCTGCCTTAATATGTCACATTCACTCCCTCAGGTTAAGTGGGAAAGTCACAACCCAAGTTATGAGCCGAACACAATCTAGAGGTTTCCACCCGATTTCATAAACAATTATGAAGCATTGTTGCATTTCCAGCAGAAAGATCTAGAAGGTTACATTTTTAATGTTGTTTTTCCAACATTCATTACTGTATTTCCTTCAGTGTATTAGAATGTAGATAGAGTCGAAAATTCTTTCTGGTATCATTCACTGCAAATATGAACAATATTTTATGTTTTTAGATCCATAAGAACGAGAAATACAAGTAGAAACAACAAGGTGTGTGGGATATTTTACAACCGTTGGAAAGTTATTTACGGTAATGTTGATGGAAAACCATTTAAACACATTAAATTAGAGAACATTTCAAACTGTGAAAAGATTTGTTGTTAAGTTAACAATAAAAAATGTTTCCCTACTATAAATCAATATCTTTTGTTTTTACCCAGCAATACAAAAAGACAAAAAATATTAACAAGAACAAAAACAAGAAAAAAACTATTTCATTCATAAATGTAACAATGCCTATAAATCAGTTGTGTCCAAACCTTTTACAGCAAGGGCAAAAATGTGAGAGTTAAAAGTACATTTTCCTGTATTAAAAATACAAGATTTATTAATTTTAATTATTTTTACCTGCATTTCATTTTTTCATTGTACATCTATTTATTTCATGATATATTTATTTTTTTAATATTTTTCCCCTTAACCCCAATACAAACATACAATGTGCAAATGAAATTAAGAAGGTAAAGTTTCATTGCCATTTCCCTTATTTAAAAAAAAAAAATACTATTTCCTATTTTGCAAATTCTAAATCTAGTCTGTGCTCTTGCAAAATAAACAGGATACGGATCACTCTTTCAATCTTAGAAAACGTTGCTTTAAGTTTATACATTTGCGTCTCACACTGCATCGGAGTATGTCGATTGTTTTTTGTGGTCCTACTTACTGAGGAATCAAAAGGAAAACATAAAACATGGATGGATACTCTGTAATGCACTTTCCATTTTAAAAATATTGTAATATCAGCAGAATCTACACCCTTAGGAATGGTAAAAAAGTGTCCATCTGCATCAACTCCCTGTGTTGGCAGGGGAAAAAAAAAGTACATTTCTATACAGCAGCTCGGAGCCATACAAAATCACTCCATGGGTTGCAAATAGCCCCCTGACTGTACTTTGGACATCCCTGTTGTACATCCACCGTGGCAGTAAAATCATGTAATGTGGGGTTTATATATTTCACTTAGCATTTACTAAACAAACCAAAATGCTTAATTTCAAACATTCACCTGTCTTTTCAATTTCCCATTACCCAGTATGATGTTTCAGTATTCTGCATCTTTACTCCTATCAGTGTTTTAAGGTGATTTAACCTCTTCTATATTTTCCTTACCAAAATATTGCATAAAGATGCTGTGTCATGATAGCTTATGCAGATTAAAGTAGGGCAAATGTATCCAGTGAACACTTGAGTCCTTGTTACCAAACATGATGCTTCAGCTGCAGGCTGTGCAAAATAATCTTGCAATGTTCATCATAAGAGTGAAAATAAATTAGACCTCCCCCAAAATGTTGTTGATGTTGCAGCTAATTGCTGATGCTTGTTAGTTCAACATCAATTAATTATTTGCACTGTCTTTTTTTACAAAGTAAATGAAAACTTTATATTAATTTAAGTCTGTTTAAAAGTGATACACATTCTCCTACTACTTACTTAAGATTAGAGAGTGGTTGCTGACGTGGTACTTTCAAATCTAGGTGTGCTTTCTCTTCATTCAGAGTAACACCTGGTTTATAAGGAGGACCACTGCCAGAGGAGATAGCGTTGCAGCGGTGGTGGGGGCTGCAGTTTATGCAGCCGCCCGTGAGTATTATGTGTAGTTCCTATATCACCTGAGCTCTAATCTTAGCAGCCTTGAAAAAAAAAAAATCCAATACTCCTTTCTGCAACATCTCAAAACTTTTTACAATCAATAATCATCTTATTACTAGGGTTTGTTCCACTAAGAATTCCCCCGGCAAAATGCTCCATGTGACCAGTTTTCCACCTCCGACAACAAGCCAGCACTTAGCACTCCTCCTCTGCTATGCTTTGATGCAACCTCTCCTTACCATCTCAAATTATCTTTCCCCCTCCTGCCTCCCTTCCTCCTCCCCTATCATCTCTGTACCAGAATACTGACTATATCATAAAGTAACCACAATAGACCATGAATACCAATTTAAGAGGAGGTAGGGGGAATAGAGGCAGGAGGAAGGGTGTGAGGTCACAAATCCTGCTAAACAACAAAATCAAGAGCGACAGAAGCTTGGCCTGGCTTCCCCTATCGGTGCTGCTGTAATTCACCTTGCGCCACCTCTATCTCACCCTACACTACACTGTAGTGCATCCTGCCACTGTGCCTCATCTTCATCTTCCAACTCTTATTTCCTGATGCCCCTCCTTTCTCCCTTCGGTTGGTCTTCCCTAAGTCTTTTGTTAGTAATTCATATGTAGATGGTGCTTAAAATAATTATTTGACCTGGTGCCGTCAGGTGGGATAAGGGCACAATCTGTGCCTGACGATTCTGCAGCATCTCTGGAGACCCAGGCTATCTCTATCTGTTTGTATTTATCATGTAATCAATATTCCAAGCTAGACAATAGTCTACTCTGTGTAATGGCATCTATCTATCTATCTATCTATCTATCTATCTATCTATCTATCTATCTATATATATATATATATATATATATATATATATATATATACAATAGAAAAGACGCTGGTATTTCCCTGTCTATCTGTCTATGTCTCTTACAGACACACATTTAGTTTATTTGTTGCTCCACTTTCTACCCTTCCTCCCCCATAAGCTTTCTGTATCTCTCTATCCCTCTTTCTGGGGGAGTGATGAGTTGACCATCTGTTGTTCACTGAAGGCTTGAAAGGGATTGAGGAGAAAAGAGAAAGCCAGACAGAGTGGGGGACCGTGAGCTGCTCTGGGATATTGTAATTGCAGTTAATGCAGAACTGTGCTGAGGGTAAGAGTGATGAGATGTGCGCTTCGATAGTGTCACGGCGGTTGAAGGTAGAGAGGGATTGACAATGATTGAAAGAAACACTGAGAAGGAGAAACAGAGGGAGGGAAAGGTGGCGTGATATTGTCACTGCAGTAAGGCAGGCACTGGCAGGCCCTTAGTCTTTGATTTATGTGTCCTTTGCAGTGTATTTGTGTGAGTGTGCATGTATGACGAGTGATTTATCGTTCGTTAACACTGAGGAATTAAAAATTTGTTTCCCACTGAGCACCGCTCATCAATTACCACCCCACACACGGCCAGGATCTGCCTCAGTTCACCTTTAATGAGGAAGGGTGGCAAATGGCGCACACACACACACATGGGGATGCATGCAGACACACACAGCTTCTCTCTCTCTCAAAGGAAGCTTGTTTAACTTAGCACAAACAAGTCTTCACTTTTTAACTACATAATGTAAAGGCAAAATTTTGCCCCAAATATGCAAATCCTGTGCTGAAATAGTTTCCACAAATACCTTAAACCCCAAAATACAGTTCAACAACTTAATGCACAGGGGCCATTTAATAAAAGTTTAATCATATTTTATTCACAATTGAACACAAGGGAATGTGCAACAATGTTTTGGTTACATAAATATAACTCACTGACATCCAAAATCAATCCAAAATTGGTTGCATAATTTGAGATTTGTTGTTGATTTTCTCTGGAGGCTGGGGTGACATGTGCCCGGTTCTAGTGATCAATAAGTTAGAGGTGGAGCACTCCCTAGAGGATAACCACTCCATCACAGGATAGGCACAGAGCAGGCAACCATCCACACATAGTCTCACACCTGAAAACATTTTCTACTGGCTGGATAACCTAATATGTAGGATTTTAGACTGTGGGAGGCAGCCAGAGGACTTGGAGAGAATCCACATATGATTAAAGCGAACATACAAAGAAAGGCCCTGGCTGGGATTCAAGCCTCTGAGCTCAGTCTGTTGTAACAACAAAACAAAGCAGATGTGACACTTACCTGATCAGACATATTTTTGCTTCTGATGTAGGATTTAATCTAGAGGGGTGAATGTGCCCTTGTCATTACAAGTAACTCCATGACTTCTCAGTCTGCTGGTGCAAAGTGGTCTGCTGTCAGAGTCCGAAACATGGGCGGACACTGTTTACTTTTGCAACAGCTCAGTGTTACCAGTGGCCTTCAGGGGCGCTAGACTGGTAACTTCCAAGTTAATAATTACGGAGATTGTCTGTGTTTGTAATCCCGTGTGAATGAGCCTTGTCAGTAATTTGTAAAGTAAAGATTCCCCTGTAAATTACCTACTATATTTTGCTAAACTCAGAGGTCCTGTGATAATACTAATCCAATGCAAATTAGGCTTATCTGTGATATGGACAGTAATGGGCTGGGTCGATACATGAATAGGCAGTTTTTTTGTTTTCTGGGCGCATTTTTGTTTGCATTTGGTGAAGAATGGAGGGTGCATTGGAGTGTTTAGGAAGCCCTGGGAGCAAAAACCAAGAAAACAAGCCCAGTAAGCAACCCGCCACACATTAATACAAGGCCTGTTTCTATAATGTATAAATGCATGCATCTATACCCGCCGCGACTTTTCATGTTTGTAAAAAAGGGGTCTGTAAAAGGGGTTCTGTTAGAGAAAAAAAGACAAGCCCAAATAGATGACTGCATATTAGAAGATGAGCACAAAAACCGGGACTCACGAAATCTACCGCCGACTTTAGAAAAAAAGAGACCCCATAGACGCTCATATAAGCAGAGTGTGGGCTGACATGCTCAATAAGCAGCAGAGATGTCCGTAAATTTCTGCAAATTTCAGGCTGTAGTTATCGCGTGTGAATGCGCCACAAAAAAGCTGACATAGGGGGGTAACTGTTTTTTATTACATGAGGTCCCTAGGTAAAACTAATTCTGTGTGAATAGGGCTTTAGTGGCAAACGTTACACCATGCTGCTTTATATCAATGTGAAAACAGCTGATACTCTTTTATTTCACTCACTTTGTGCAGTGAATCAGTACCACAGGCAACCAAAAGTTGTTTTTTTTTTCAGAAATATGTTGACGATTCTTGGGGTGTTCTTAAAAATCCCCTGATCTGATGGTGACAGTTTTGGCCTGATTGGAATTTGGACAAAAAGGACAATGACCCCAAGCACACATCTAAACCGGTTTTGTAATAAATACAGCAGGCTAAACTTCAGCTTTATTCCTCATACCTATTGCAAATTTATGGACTATTTTTAAAACTAAGACCACAAACTGAAATGATCGTCATTGATTCTGATAAGAAAAGCGATCAAATATCTAGCCAGAAATTAAGATGCGTGTTGATGGGTACTAGAAGCATGTGGTTTCTCTGCACTGCACCCAATTTGGCGTATGTATGATTAGACGCTCATTCGGATGAAGAGTTTATTTCAGCCTCTGGTTGGAGGTTTATCCCACTTCTACCAACATACCAGCTCCACAGGTTTTGGACATGTTCGGACCACATGCTCAGCACATTTTAGGCAAGTCAGGATACATGCTAATTGATCATTTGATTCAGTTTTAATGAAAAAAGTTTAAACCACAAGGTAAGTCATGTTTAACTACTGGCATAGGCTCCAGCCTTCCTGCAAGGCTTAACAGGACAATTTAAGTGAAGTAAAATTAGAGTGATGGTGTTTATAATTGTTCAGTAAACCAACATAGACAAGTGTAAAAATAGACATTAAAGATGTCTTTATTTTACATACTGACATTGCTATAACCAGCAATGGAAAAAAAAATCTGTTTTCAAGACTACTGTTCAATATGTACTGTCAGGCCAAAAAGAAGCAACTATGTAGATTGAACTGAGCAAATGGGTAACAATTTGTTTCAAGGTCAAAGGTGATATTGACTGTATAATGTACCCCGTTGTAAATTGTTTCACCCTTACTGTGAGTGAGGAGTTTCTCATTCCTTCCACTAGCATATAAAAAGACTCAACCTTGGCTTTTGGAGAAGACATTGTATAGTTTCAGGTTCTGAATAACCCAAGCAAAACAAGGAGGATCCTTTTGCTTCAGTTGGACAGTCTTAAAATAGAACAGATAAGTCAAACCTTAATTGATTACTTAACAGCCATGCAAGATAAAATTAAAAGCAAATTTATGCTGTAGAATTTAAAGTAATATTTAATCAATAAAAATTTACATTCGTGGTACTCACTGAGATTATCTGTGAACCTGAATGGTATCAGGCAGCTGGTCATAAAAATTGAACTTTGAAGTACTATTAAAAAGGAGGTTTTATGAGTTCAGATTTACAATGTTTCAGAGCACTCGGTGGCTTATGTAAAACTGGTCATGCACAAATCAGTGTGCATCTATACCATAGGTAATATGACCTGGGGTCAGTTTAGTCTCAGGTTTAGGCTCTGGTGGGTGTCCAAAGGGAGAGGTCACATCAATATCGAAAAGTTCTGAGTGCTCAGGTTTTTTTTTTTTTTACCCCCGTTCTGATGGCTTATTCCAAGATGGCAATGCCAACTCTAACTGGGCTCAAACTGCGAAAGGTACCATGAGGTACCTTTTTAGAGAAAGACTGGCCATTGCAGAGTGCAGACACGAATCCCATTTACAACATTTGGGTTGTGATGGAGGAGATTTTAAAGTATTTATCCCACTCCTTTCATCATCTGTGCAAGACTCTGTTGAAAGCTTGCAACTTTAGCTGGATATCAAAGTTGTGACGTATAATGAATAAAATGTTGCTATGTTGAGAGCCTACTCAAAGTTAAATGGAATTTAGCTAAAAATATTCGTTTGTGCGCATTTTTTCCCCCCCCTTTTAATGTTTTCATTTTTTTTTAGTCTTAAACACACTATTTGGGAACCCACAGAGGAGATGTTTACCTTTTTGGAATAAGTTTTTTTTTTTTTATTGCCGCATCACATTGGCAAAGCCATTTCCATGGTGAAAAGTCATGTTCACTCAGTGTCCAGTCAGTCAAAGTATATTTGAGTGACAGAAAAAGTTGCGGTTAGCAGGGAAACAGCAAAAAAAATGTTGACAAATGTTATCTTGCATTTTTTATTTTATAAACTATAACAATAGAAATGAGTTTATTTATTTTTTTCTCATGGTGAACAGAAGGGATCTTCTACTGTTTTTTTTTTTTCTCAGACCCAAATACCAATTACACACAAGCACTTTTGCTTTCTTGCGTGTGCTCAGCAGGGAGTAGATGTTTGCTGTTTGGAAAAGGGAGACTTTGGTATAGCCTTTTTGCAATGTATTTTATCCTGTCACAGATTTTAGAGGATTTCCTGGATTATGACTGGTTGCGGGATGCAGGAGGAGGGACTGGCCCTTGGTGCAGTTCTTGCAAAAACCGCCACTGGCGGATGTATACCAGATAAAAAGGCTGGACATTAAAGCAATACAAATATGGGTCATTGAGCTTAGATTATATTTTGTCAACATTCCTCAAAGTAATATTTCACCCCTTTTTCCTCTCCATTTTAACTTTCTTATTTTGATCTATCAATATCTTCCCATAAATAGGTAAAGAACTTCACTTTGCTTTCACACAGATAACGGATAGGAAATATCAGAACTTACACCGTAGTTGAGGAGAGAGAAAGCCTGGCACAAAGAAAGGGGAAAAGTGTGCAGAAAACTACCTTAGTAAAAAGATATAAAATGTCCTGATGGCTAAATTTATGTCCAAATGAGTCCCCGACCTGACAGGCTATAAAACAAGGATGAAATGGAGGGAAAGTGAGATTTATAATGATACAATCAGGAGAAACAATAAATCTCGGTTTTTGCCTTTTCTATTGTAGTGGGAATGAGGTCTGAAATTGCCAATGTGAGATGAAATGTAGGGTTATAACAATATAGGATCTAAATCCATTTAATTTCTGTTTTATCGTGGCTGTGCTAGCTTTGCTGTCTGATTTAATTTGTTTTAGTAAGTTCTCTTTGTTATGCAAACCTTCTAGAGACCAGCTTAATATATTTCTCTAAGATGTTGTTAAGACAAAAAAACTAAAAAATCAGACATAAACATCAATGTCATCAGCAGATTTCTGGAGCAGAAAGTAATTTTCTTCAAATTAAAAACAAATCTTTTGTAGAACTTTATCTTAATGTCTGCAACTTATTTTACTACATCTATCAGTTGTCAACATTTTTAATGAACATAAGAAAAATGTATCTGTGTATTGTATTAATTTCTTGTGCAACACAATGGCAAGTAAATAAATTCTACTCAATACTTTAAATGGCAGTTACATGATAATAAAGCATTGAAAGTTTAAATGAAAATGTATGAAATGGGGCTATGAAAAGAACATAAAAAACACACCAAGATTTCAAAACAAGAAGATACAGAAAGTATTTTTTTCAAACAGTTTGATAAATCATCGTAGTATTTTTACATCATGATAGTCAAACCATAGCGACAGCAGTCTTACAGTCATGTTTAATGTATTGGTATTATTATTATTTTTTTAAAAACTCACAGTAATATTAACAGTAGTAAGGTTAAGAAACTAATGAAAAGACAGCAGAGTCTGGCAACAAAGCGCACCGATTGATGACAAATCGATTAACTTACTTGTTTTAATTGATTTTCACCTCTCACACGGTTTAGTTTTACATAACTGTTCTTTCATTTTCATTCACTAGGCACAACTTTTTGCAGAGCTCAGAAATCAGTGCACAGCAGGTCATTTTATCAGCACAGCTCTCGTCAAAGACCCACATGTTTGAGGTGGCATTGTTCAATATTTCAGAACACCATCTTCAGGTTGCAGGTCTGCTAGGATATTTTCGCAGCATTTTAACAAGGTCGCTTTTGTTCTACTGTGATTGTCACTTCTGAGCTCATCCTTTGCAGATTCTACCATGCTCATTATTTCGTCCATGTCATACTTTTCCTCAGTCAGTCTGCTTGTGCATCATCATCAGAACAGGGAACACTCCGTTTCAGAGTGATGGAGAAAATTTTGTCTACACATTGTTGATTTTAAGATTGCACTGCTGCACTTACCAGGCTGCTCCAAAAAAAAACTTTGAAAAATCTCCAACTGATTCGAATTGTTTCTGCATGAGTTCTTAGGAGAATAAAACTACAGTTGTCCACTTTAAAGACAAACATATATTTTGAGGATTAGCTTAAAGCTTGCCGTGATGCATTTAGTAACACTGCTTCAGTTAGGCTGGTAAGCACAATGTTTATTTATTATTGTGTAAATAGGAGAACAGAAAGATCCTCTATCATCCCACAGTGGGGATATATTGGTGTAACAGCAGCAAAGAGCAAATTTGCAACATGAGAAAAAAATACAGCACAGCAGTTATTAAAAAATAGCAAACATAAAAAGTGTGAAACTAAGTAGGGTGATTTTTATTTTTATTTTTTTAAGGAACATGACCTGCATCTGAATCTATGTATAAAAACACCAACAGACTATTTAAAACAATGAAAAATTTCAAAAACAGCAAGGTATAAACAAAAATATGTACCTTTTTGACTTACATGGTAGTGATAACTTGCTGAATTAAACTCTTTGGTTATTAATTTGCTCGTATAATTCAGGCCTAGTCCACACGTAGCGGGATTTCTGGGAAAACTGATTCATTTTTATGCGGTTATGCCTTTCATCCCTCAAAATTAATGATTCTAAAAACTCCGGCCAATGGGAAGATGTATAAATACTCCTGATTTTGAGCCTGCATGTGTACACGAAAAGACAGAGACTAAGGCACAGCCGTTGTTATAGACTTGGCCATAGTGGAGTAAAAAATGAATGCTGTCAGAGAGGAGCTGATTTCTACATTGATTTTGTGATTGACTAATAACAATATATTTCTAATCAATGCTAAACCGGACAAATTCACTCATCTTTGGCATATCTGGTAGTTTATTTCCAGCTGTTACTTCTGCATTTCCTGTTTTCACCTCGGTTTCAAGACTTCAAAGTAAAAGCGTAAATGGAACATTGTAAACATTACAGTTGGTTCAGAGGCTAGCTGCTCCAATATGTTGAAGTGCAAAGGAGAAAAAAAGTGCTTGGAGGTCAGCTGTTTTACACAGACACAATGCTGTTCATCATCATTTTTATTTTTAAGGACTGGCTGAGGTAGGTTTTAGCTTTATGGTACACTGCTCCCTTTGCCTCTGGCATGTTTAAAACAATGGCCAATGGTGAATTTACACGGGTTTGTGTGGATGAGAACCTTTCTGAAAACGGGCCTGTGTGTACGGTATTATTTTTAAAATATTCAGTTTTTGAAATACCCTGCTACTTGTGTGCAAGGCTTTAGAATGGCATTTTGAATAACTCAATTAAAAAGACTTGAATTTTATTTTCATTGCATTGCACTAAATTGTATTTATATTGGACTGAACTGGTTTTAATCAAACATTTATTTGCACCTGCTTAAATCTTGTATATAGATTGACTAAGATTAACAAAGTTAAACTGTAATAATGACTATTACTGAATTAGCTGTAAGCATTTCTTTAATTATAAATTTCACAGTGGGGCAGCTTAGCAAGCATGAATATCATTTTAAGCATAAACATTTTGTTAATAACAAAACATGGAGGTCAAAGGAGCGCCTTTTACTTTTTCAGTTTAAAAAACAAAAACAAAACATTTTATTGGATCTTGCTCCAATAACTACACTTTATACTATACATTGATTATACGCCAGCATTTGTAACACATCCTGAACCCACATCTCTGAGGATGAGTTCCAACACAAAGAAGCAAAGATCAGAAAGATCAGAAAGATTCAAGATCTTTTTAAAATGTTAATGACAAGCTGCTTCTGATTGGCTCGAGCCAGAATCTGTGTCAATAGAGAACATGAAGCTGGGTGAACCGATGGAGCAGCCAGGACAACCCCTCTGGGTGTCACTGTCATATGCCTCGATGGACTACAGCTGACAACTTCTGAGTACAGACAGATGACCAGAGCGCACACAAACAACACGAAGCCCAATCCCTTTTAAAATTCCCTTCAGATACACAACATATAAGGAAATGACAATGAATGGACACACATTACGTCTGTTGTAATCGTTCAGTCCTTGCTGGGTTTGAAACACAACCCACTTAAAAGCTGTCTTAATATTGACAGAGACCAAGGCACTCACACAGGCTATAATTGTAGTGTTCCCTGGGCTACTTCCAGTATAGAGAAATCCGGTGCCATGCCAGAGGCTGTCAGGACAAAGTCGATTGAAATTCCAAACACAGGTTGGGAGTTTGACAACTGACACTACGCACACATAAATCTTCTCAGAGACACACGGGGCCAATATACACAAACGTGACTGAAGTACCCATATATGCTACAACGACCGTACATTACAGACAACAACACACACAGATATGAAACTAAATTCCTATTTATACACGTTCAATTGATAACATCTAAGAAACATTTTAAACATTTTCAATTGGTTCTGCATATTTGAGAAGGTTTGGGCAGGAGATAGCATTAGCTTTGACATATTATAGACAAAGTGTTTGGTCCACAGTTTTTGTTTGCATGCTTTGCTTCAGGCAGTAGGAAGGGTTAGACCTGGCAGGTTCCTTTGGGGCCTCCCACTCTGGCTCTCACAGCTGTACATTCATGGTAGAGGGGCCCTCACTTTGACATCCACAATATAAGGGTTGCATTGACTCTCATTCAAAGCACACAGACATCATTTGGAAGTAGGAGTGCAGGAAATCCACCTGATAACTGTTTTATTAATACTGACATGCGACAGAAAGAGTTTGGTACAGGCTGTTTAAGCATTTAGCTTGTTAGTTTGTATAGCATTTTTGTATTTCTTTCTAAAATGGTGGTAGGTAATATGAAGCTATTTGACATTGACCTTGTGAAGGATCACAAAGTGGTTATGATCCGTCGGAACAGAGATTTTGGAAAATTGCGTATGAGTAACATTCCTCACATTGCTGTGCTATGCAGCAGTTTTCATATCCTTCATTTCGTCAAGCTTTTATGTATCAGAGGTGAATTTTACATAAATGATGTTGCTGTATTATTTCAAAATAAACTTTCTCCATCCAACTATCAATCCATCCATCTTCTTCCTCTTATCCAATGTCTGGTCGCGGGGGTAGCAGCCTTAGTAGGGACACCTAGACTTCCTTCTCCCCGGCCACTTGGGCCAGCTCCTCCCAAGGCGTTCCCAGGCCAGCCGAGAAACATAGTCCCTCCAGCGTGTCCTGGGTCTTCCTTTAATTCTCCTCCTGGTGGGATGTGCCCAGAACACCTCACCAGGGAGGCTTCCATGAGGCATCCTAACCCCAAGCCCAAGCCACCTGAAATAGCTCTACTCTGAGTCCCCTCCGGATGACCGAGCTCCTCACCCTATCTCTAAGGGAGAGCACAGACAGACAGTACAGAGAAAACTAATTTCAGCCACTTGTATCCAAGATCTCGTTCTTTCGATCATGACCCAAATTTCATGACCATAGATGAAGGTGGGAACATAGATCGACCGGTAAATCCAGAGCTTTGTCATTTGAGTCAGCTGTCCCTTCACCACAACAGACCGATACAGCTCCCACTTCACCACAAAAGCAGCACCAATCCATCTTACCCTCATTCATGAACAAGTCCCTGAGATACTTAAACTCCTCCACTTGGGGCAGGACATCCTCCCCGGACCCGGAGAGGGCACTCTATAAACTGTCTTGTAAGTGGCAAATAATTATTGACTAAATTTACTTTGAGTATTAAAAATGTATCTATTAAATATCAGCTGTGCTCAACAATCGTGGAAAAGGTACAGCAACTTAAAAAAAAACACTTCAGCAATTCTTTGATCTTATTGCTCGGTGTTCATTTTAAGAGCCATATGTTTACATCAGAATACTGTAATAAAATCACGTCTAGAATTTTACTCTGATAGTTGCTGATTTGCTGATAAATGCTGATAGTTTTGTAAAATTGGCAAGCGTCATTGATTTTTACAAGTACATGATAGAGTAAGTTTAAAAAAATAGGTTCAGCAAAGTCTGGTCTTTAGTAAAAGTCACTGGATGCTTCTAGACGTATTTAATATCAAACCGATTGAAAAGCCAAAAGATACATACTTCTTGTTGCAACTTGCATTTTACATTTTAGGAATATTTTAATTTGTATCTTTATCGAATGACCTCACATCAGTAGAAATTACATCCTCACATTTTCTGGAAATATGCATCTGCATTACCTACCTAAGCCGGCAAACCAAATTTATACAATTTTTTTAATTCTGGTCGAAGGCCCCACATAATTTTTTTGGGGCCACAAATAGTTTCCTTTGGAGACCTCTGCTTTAGGTGAATGTACAAACTTATTTTCTACCTTTCTTCCATTCCAACTAGAATCGGTAAACCAATCAGAAACTGACCTAAAAGTTAAATTCTAGAAAGGCTGCTGTAATCGGCTTCTAAATTTTCAAAAGTTTAATAAAATCTATATAAATGTTTAGAAACATTTTATCCTATTACATAGCAGACTGTACAAAATATGTCAGTAATAAAGTGAGGAGAAGTTGCTATTTCTTTACTGATTAAAACTGTTCTTCATTTGGGACACATTTACCTGCCCCTTCAATATGTAGATATCAATACCAGCAATGGCTTTGGTGTGTAAAGGGCATCTCAAATCAATTTAAAATGTTTACTGAAATTTCCAGATTATTATTAGTCCCATTTCTATATTGTTAACTGAATCTAATTTGTGACATTTAGTAAAAGGTCTTTCATTACCCGCTCCTTAGGATGATATTTTTGAATGGAGGCACATCTGGGCTTTCCTGTGATGTTGGTTGGAGACTAAAGAAAGGCTCTGGTTAAAGGACGTGCAGATCTGTTCATTTATTCATCTACCCTTCTGAAAAGATGCCATGTCTGCGTACCTTGTTCCAAAAAAATCTGCAGACCCTGTAGAAGGCTTTGTATGTTTGTTTGTTCATTCATTTCTCTTTTCCCTCAGACATAATCAAGTCCATTATGAAAACATCATGAGATCGCTTACAGCTATGGTTTTCAATGCAAATAAAATCTGTTAGTGGTTAAAAACAACAAGTTCATTTTTTTATCTGCATTTCTAGTTTATAAAGCATCAGAATAATGGGGCCTGATTTTCTCCCCACATACAATCAGTTTTTTTCTAAACCGACCATAACCACCTGTCACCTATAATATTACTCCTCAGATTACAAGATAAAGCAAAACAAGTAAAAAACTAACAAAGAAAAACAAACTAAGGCAAATTGAAATAGCACAGTTTCGAGTTGATTACCCGTATCAATGCTGGATAAAGGAGCAATGTGAGGGAAGAGTAGAATAAAGAAGAGATGCCTTTGAGAACATGTAAAGAGATGTTTTGTCTTTTTCTTGCCTCTACCCGCTTTCTCCAGTATGTGTTACTCAAAAATGCTATACACGCCTTCAAATGCTCTATTTCTTAAATTTTCACTCCTATATTAATTTGACCACCTCACAAGCTACTCTGTTACTCTCTTTGTTTTTACCATGTCTTGTTTCGTTATGTCTTACGTTTAACAACAGTTTTAGTAATGGTGGAAAGCAAGTATATGCATTGGAACACCAGGTGACCCGCTAGCCAAGAATAACGTATGGCAAGAGGGGACTATTGCTTGCAAACGTGGAAAAAATTAAAATGCAATAACATGAAACAAAGGGAAAGTGACTCAATTAAGGGGAAGAATAATCTGCAAGGCTCCAAGAGAGGATTAAAATGAATATCTAGCTTGTGTATCTTCTTTCTCCTGCTATACTAACCCACTGTAAATGCTAGAAAGGTATGAAACTCAAAGAGAAACATGTTGCAGCGGTTATAGTGAAAAAAAAACAACAACTAAAACCTAGATAAGAGACGTACGCGAGATAAATGGCATGCTTACAACTCAGCAAACTACAGATGCAGAAGCTTACAACACGTTATTCCCAGAATCCCAGAACGATTTTACAGACATTATTGTTTTCAAAGTTTTTCCACCAACTCCATTTGTTTCTGCATTTTGATCAGATGCGTAGCCTCTTGATAGTACTAAAAGTTTGTGCAATCCAATTTGGCCAGACTTTACCTATAGTAGCATTTTCGTGATTGTTCTGAAAAATAAAACTCGAGCAAATTGTACCCGCTACTTGTGCAGCTGTTTTCTTTAGCTTCTCTTGTTCTGGTAAAAAAAATAAAAAAATCCAAGATATTAAAATGTAAGTGGCTTGTGAAAGTGTTTAGTCTCTGGTGTACCACTGTGGTATGATTTGTGAACAACGCTGAACTCCCAGTGCCCCAGACCAAATCAGGACAAAGGAGGAACGTCATAGTTGCTGTTTACTGAAGTCTTACTGCAGGTTGACTGAAGTCTTCCTTTTAGAATGTAATAAATACACAAATGACAGATAAATAAGGTCAACTAAATGTTGCAAGAAGAGCTAACAAAGACTGAAAGCAAACGCTGCCAAACTTAGTCACTCATCTTTAAAAAGGAAACAAAATTCACGCTTGTTTTAATTAAATATTTCTGTTAAACTAAAATAAAAAATATATACATCAATGAGTGATGAAGGAAGGAAGGAAGGAAGCACAAACAGTTCAATCAGTTCATTGTGTCAGCTAGGATACATAGCCTTTCTAACGAGGACCTAGTAGTTAAACCTAGAAATTAGACCTAGTAATTAGGTCAATTAATAAGGGATATAATGGTTACACAAACCACATTAAAGCCAATATACTTATTTTGAACTAATATTATTTTTGTCCTAAAAATAAAATGCTTTATCACTATCAATATTGGTATCCATTTAATGTTTGAGTACCTAAGGACTCCACCTTTGTTGTATGTGGCGCCAAATAGGTAATCGGCCACCAACTTTGGGAAGAACTGATTTAAAGCGCATTCATCTAAATGAAGTAAAGTATTTTTTTAAGGAGTACAAAATGAAAATGAAAAAAGTACAAAATGCAGTTTTGACCTGAATCAGACCAAATGCATGACACACATTTGTTGCCATTTCTTAGAAAAAAAATATTTCTGCTGGGATACTTTGTGTCACAGAAAAAAGTATCAAATTGTATGAAACTATTTGATGTCCGGATACATGCTTAAAAAAATAAGAGGGCAGTCAGTTTTCAGAACGCATAGTTAGACAGGTTAAGTGTTGTTGAGTGAGTGAAGTGAGTTAAGTGAAGTTTTATGAATGGAACACAGATTAACAAGAACATTGGTGGGTGGGTGAGAGAGAGAGAGATAAAGGCAATGTCGGGATTAAAGAAAATTCTGATTTTAATAGTACTTGTACATTGTTACTTGTTTCAATCTTTGCAAAGGATGGTCTTCAGTGTCCTACAGGTCTCACTTCACTCTGTCAACCAGACTCCAGATTTTTTTTTTATGTGAACTTCCAAAACAACCATACACAACCTCTTACCCCCTCTAAATCCCTCTATTACTTTTCTTCTCCTTTTTCTGTCCCCTGCTTCAGTCCTGCGTCTCAAACTGATCTACCACTAACCCTCTAAACAAAGCTCTGGTCCATTTCTCACCTCCCCACAACCCAACACAGCAGTAATCTTCCCCTGTGACTCAAACATCATAGTTTATTTCAAGTGCTGATGAAAGCCATACAGTACATTTCTCTGCAGAATTCATATTGGTATCTGAATTCTTTTTGAATATATATAAAAAAAGTGATTGATCACAAAGTCAATCATTAAATATTATCTAAACACGTAAGTCTAAAATAATATCATGGCAGGGGTAGTGAACACGACCCATGTACGGAGGCCATAGTCCTCGACACGGCTGACCCGGGTTCGATTCCGGCCTGAGGTCCTTTATCACATGTCTTCCCCCCCTCTCTCAAATCCCCTTTTCCTGTCAGCCTACTTTGAAAAAACAAGCACTAGTGCCACAAAAAACAAGAAAAATAAATATATATATATATATATATATATATATATATATATATATATATATATATATATATAAACAAATAATCGGCGGGTTGCGTATAATTCAAAGAGGCAGCAGATTCCTCCATGGAATCTAGTTGTCTTGATATCGCTTGCAAAATATTTAAGTGTTGTTTTTAGCTATGAAATCAGGAAGAAAGGAGAGAGTGTTAGAACAGTCTATCCCAGCTTATACAAATTTGCTGTTGCTCTTCTGCCTCATTCACTTCATCTGTGCCCCATCAAAAGATATTTTATAAACCAGTTGTGAGAAGCAGTACCCAACAGTTTCCGTTGGTCTGGTGGTGGAGTCATGGTATTTCACTGGTGCATCCTCACTGAGCTTTATTCTTTTTTGGCAGTTGTAGCTTGTAAAAGATTTTATTTTAACTCAAAGAGGCTTTAAAGGTCATCTATTATAAGCAGATAAGGCAAAGAAATTTGGGATTATTATTTATAAGAACAATTACAAAGCAACGTAAGCAGATTTACATCACAACCCACTTTCCATTTCCCCTTTCAATTGAGCTATTATATCAGAGAGACAGATTAAGATCGTGGCCAGAATTTGTTTATTGGCATCACACACACCGTTCATTTAATCAGATTGAAGCTTCAAACACTCAATTCGTGTCAAATAATCACTCTGCCTGTTATATATTTACAGTCCACTTGATAGCACAGTAGAGTAAATTAACTATTGTGATGCCTCGACACAGGTCTCAAGCAAATGATGGAAAGCCTCAGTGCTATAAGAGGCTTCATCTCACCATCATTACAGAAAAGGCAAGCTTGCAGCGAAGCACGAGAAGAACAGAACAACGGATGTTATGCCAGGGAAGCCACAGACATAGCGAAGGAGGGATCCAGTGGAGAGCAATGAGAAGGCAGGATCTTAAATACTGAAGCAGGGTAGGAGAATCGGCAAACAAACCAGAAGAGCTAATCAGAAGGAATGAGGAGCAGCTGAGGAAGAGAGGAAAGGGAGAACAGCTGAAGGAGGGAGACTACTTAACTAGAGCGTGGCAGAAACACACATGTGAGAAACCCAGGAGAAATAGCTGGCAGAAATAACTACATGTAAACAAGTTCAAAATAAAACAGAAAGCTAAACATAAAATAATGCAGTTAAACAGAAAACATCTTAAAGATAGGAGTCCAGAAAAAATTAACCTTTAAAGCAAAATCTAAATGACAAGAAAAAACAACAATATGCAAGAACTTTAATAACAGTGTAAATGCACATAATGACATGCATGATGCAGGGCTTTTGACATTTTGTCACATTATTAAAACATATTAATGCTTTTATTCAGCTTTTATGTGATAGATTATGAAATCTTTCCCTTCCATTTCTCAATTGTGCACGACTCTGTGATGCTCTGTCAAATGACATACTAATAAAACGCATTCAAGTTTGGGGGTTGCACACAGAGTAAAGTATAAACATGAACTGCCTTTCATCTTTTTTTTTTTTAAATTGTTTTTATTTCCTTAAACTCCAAACAAACAAGCAAATAGACATTCCTGTAGCGCAACACCTTCGACGCTGATTCTGTGATCAGTAATTCAAAGGGCAGGAGCAAAAAGAAAGGTTGTAAATGTTCCTCCTTAAAGACACATTTCTGTTAGGGTGAACAACTTTGCTTAGCTGGGAAACCTGCAAAGCTGGCTAAAAGAAGGCAATTCTATAAACAACGTTAAACATACATTTCTATTTTTTTCTTATTTTATTTACCGCTTTCTGTTGTCCAGAGGACGTCGAATTGTAGGCTATGCACAGACCAGCACAAACCTTTGTGCTGTCATAAAGGGCAAAGTCAAACATTTGCTTAAATTAGCATTTAACTCAGCAGCAACTGTTTAAAAGGCTGACATTTACAATCATATAGAGTTTACGCAGTCACAAAGACGTACAAACACATACAGGCATAGTCTGGGGATGTATTGTATGAGAGGAAACACAAACCTTAAAAACAAAGATAAGAGCGAGGAAAAGTGATGGAAAGACAAAAAAGAAAAGAAAAATCAGAAATGGAAATTGAAAGGCTTTGTGAAATACAATAATGGGTAATTATGGCATAAAAGATCACACAAGATGGACTTGCAGAGCTTCCAGAAGGACAAGCCCATTTTTTCTCTTTAATCATCCACCTTTCGATCCTACCTGCCACTGACTGTTTTACTCTCACTTCTTCTTTTTTTTTCACCATCACCTACCAAATGCACTATCTGCAAGTTTCTCAATCCACGGTACACTAACTGGGCTGAGTCAGCGATGATTTCTGTTTGAATGACTTTCTGATTTCTTCTACAGCAACAATCACCCCCAGAGACTGACTGCAGTGTGTGTGTGTGTGTGTGTGTGTGTGTGTGTGTGTGTGTGTGTGTGTGTGTGTGTGTACTCACTTTAAGACTACTATGTGTAAGTCATAGCAATAAAGCTCTCAGCCATGCTAATTTAAACCTTCCAAAATTGCTACATTTTACGTTTGAGGTTCTGAAGTTCCAAGGTGGAACAAATATCTTAGAAATGTGGCTATGTTAATGATGAAACTATAAAATTTTGGTAAATGTACAAGATTTTTTTTTTTTTTTAGCAATATTAGGTTTATTGTAGCAATAAATGCTGATATAGACAGATGACACGTATGGCTTCATAAATCTGATAAGAGAACCATCGTGTCAATTAATTGTTATGAAAGCTTTATTAAGAGGTTTTTTTTTCACAAGATTTTGCAAATACTCAGAGGAGGCATTCCATTTGCCCTTCCCTTTAATCTGAACAGCATTTCAGGCACTTCTTACAGCAACTACCCTAATAACTTAGCATGCCGGTGATTGCATAAGTTAGTTAAAAACCCTGAACTTTTCTACATAACTATGCCACACACAAAAAAAAAAAAAAACTTTTATACTTTCAACTTTCAAAAAAAACCCTTTACGTTCTAATAAGATTTTTATTCAACTATAGACACAATCCCCTCATCACTTCTGCTTGGAAAACAAAAAGATCGGAAGACCACAAATCAATCAGCAAACGG
The DNA here is from genome assembly GCF_011125445.2 of Fundulus heteroclitus. Lineage (NCBI taxonomy): Eukaryota > Metazoa > Chordata > Actinopteri > Cyprinodontiformes > Fundulidae > Fundulus > Fundulus heteroclitus. The sequence continues at coordinate 36,048 of NW_023396681.1, read as the reverse complement.
GTTTATTTTACTATCTGAGCCCAACAAAAATTTGTCACAAAAACTAAACCCGACAGAAAACAGCAGCTCCAACACAATTTGAACAATTTTAATTTAAGCTTTCTCAATTTTATTTGGCTAACAGCTAGAAAAAAAAAACTTAGACTTTTCCTTTTCTTAATGTGTTTTCCTTCACAGAGTCTGTGTGAGTCCTCTGAACTGATCTTGTGTCAGATTAACTGACCGCTAGTTTGTTTAATAATGCGGCTGCAGTAGTTTGTATGTTGGTCATGTTGACAGTAATAAATGAACATCCTGTCAGGTCCGATCTATTAAGAATGTTGTTGCATATCGTGATAGAATAGCGTCAGAGTGCTCAGTCAAATATAACAATAGCATGATTAATTACCAGTGGGACTGACGGATCACTGTTGTTTTGTGTCAGAGTAAAATCAAACGTGATGAACAGCTTGATGTAAATTCAGCTTCTCCTTGATTATATTAAGACTGTGGGTAAACATGCCTTATTTAAAATTGTTTGGTAATCTTTTGTTTTTCCTGAGCTCAAAAGGAGTCAGCTGAGGTGGTTCCCTTGGCGCTTCCCTTTGGAGGTTTTCTAGGCACGTCCCACTGGGAGGAGACCCCAGAGAAGACCCAGGACCCACTGGAGGGACTATACATCACATCTAGCATGGACACCTTGGGTTTCCCCAGTTTGAGTGGCAGGATGTCGCTGGGGAAGAGGGTGGAGCGGGATGGATGGAGCTTAGTATTTCAAATAGCTCATGATGCCCTAAACTCTAATGTGATTTACGTGCACATGGAAGACAATCCCATCCATGACATCACAGATCGTCCACATGCTTAACAGTGGGCATGAGGATGGAACTGTTTGTTGCTGAAAAGCTATATCGATTCTAAGCCTAACAAATTCACATACTTTTTGTTAAATTCAGAGTAGACTCAGGTATCCCAGAATGTGTGTGTTTGATGGCAGGACATAATGTTTTTTTTTTTTTTTTTGTTGTTTTTTTTTTCATGGCATGCTTCTTAATCAATTAGGAAATGTCATTGTATCGTATGGAGACTTGGCGAGCTTCTGCCGATATTTGCTGTACAAGGATTTCAGGAGAGTTCCGTTCAAGGGATAGCTAGGAGTAACAATTACTCTGCCATCATTGGTTTTTGGTAGAAAAGGAAAAGATTAGTGTCTTCTAAATAAATGTACTTAGAAGTAAAAAAGTGATTTTTCTAAATTTTTTCAGTGTGAGATCATGTGGTTGTAATAAAAGAGGAAACCTTCATATTTTAATTTTTTTTGCACATTGTTAACAGGGATATCAATAAATGTAGCCACAACTGTATTCAATGTCTGATTTCTCCCAACCGAAGTCAACCAGCGATCTAAAACAATAGCATCCATTTCTCTAAAAAGCAGTCAAGTAGTAATACAAGCAGCTAAGAGGTCACCACAAAAAACCTCAATCTTTATAAACCATTTTTAATCTATGAAAAACAATGTTTCCCCTAATCCTCTGGTTTTTAGCTCTCTCACAATATGTGATTCAGGTTTTTACTTCGTTGAACGAGACTTATTAATTCAAACCAACAATTTATGTACATTTCACTGAAAATACACATAAGTCCAAACCAACTATTCCTGCATCGTCTTCATCTTTGGATCAATAGAGTTCTACCACTGTCCGCTTGTCAAGCAGCCATTGGCCATACGGCTGTTTGCAAACGTAAAAGTAATAAGAATTTTTCATTGTGCATGATTAAATAAGGCAATTCAATAAATAAAGCCATCACATAAAACTTTCAGTATTTAGACATTTGGTGGTTTAAATGTATATAGCCACCTTATATGCTTATAAAAAAGACCAAAAACCGTTTGATCATGATAAAATAAAGCCTCCACCTTGATAGTGTATGGATAGTCCTTTTTGAGGCTAGATAGAATCCGGCACCTGGTGCAATGAGCAGATATAAACAGATGTGGCGCCATCTACCGGCAGTATGGCAGAACTATCATAATGCCGCTTTGCTTAAATAATAAATCACTTGTAAACAATGCCGGACCGAGCCTGACCCTCTGCAATACTTCACAGTAAAGTGTCAGCTTGGAGTGATCGAAGATCAACCATTATTAATTAAATACATCGATCCACAGCAACTTTAAGTGCCTCATATCCGAACATTTAATCACATCAATCAACTCTGCGGTCACATCTGAGCAATCGGTGGCTTTAGCGTCTGCTTTATTGAACACCAATGTTCATACTGTAATCCCAGCGCTATTCAGACTTTTACGTCTTGGAATCATATATTTTTGCGTTTTTGAATTTTGCACTGGATCTTGGACCATGCTGCATTGTTTCGTTGGGAGATGCTAATAGCCGTTAGCCGCTTCCTTGTTTTATCCCCTGCAGCACATGCACAGTGTCGTACCTCCGTTATTATAAATATACACAAAAAGGGCTTTATTTACTAACAAATTGAGCAAAAACATAGCAAAAACATCAAACTAATAACAACTAATACGGCAGTAAAACGTGATAATCTTTCATAAAAAACTTTGTATGCAATTAGAGTGAGCTACTGAGATATAAATATATTTTTAAAAAAGTCAAATAACGTTGCTATGCACCTTTCAAAGGGGCAATAAGTAATACTGTCACCTAGTGATGCAAGTTAGAACAACACATACACAATGCCTTCATGGAGAACAGCCATTTCTCAATGCTGTAAAACTCCACCGAATTTTTACCGGAAAACGCCATCGAATTTTTACAAGGTAGGTAAATCATGTTGTATTCTTTTCTATTTCTAGTCCGCTTCTATTATCTCCATGTTTGCAGACTGCTGCTCTTTTGCCAAAATAGAATAATGGTAAATGGAAATGGACTGAACTTATATAGCGCTTTTCCAGTCATGTTGACCACCCAAAGCGCTGTACACTATAGCCACATTCACCCAGTCGCTCTCACTAACGCACACACATTTATACACCGAGACACAGCTCGGTAGGCAACTTGGGGTTAAGTGCCTTGCCCAGGGGCACATCGACATGTGGCAGGGGGAAGCTGGAATCGATCCCACAACCCTCAGATTGCCAGACGACTACTCAACCCACCAAGCCACAGTCGCCCTCAGAATACCAAATGTAGCACTCTGTTTTGGGAACCCTGACAACTCTGATGTGATTGGCTCAGGAACCAGAAAGTAAACACGGGCTGCACTCTGCGCCAAAGTAGTTAGACACCATACCTCTAGGTTTGAAAGGAGAAAAACTTGAGACGTTGTTGATGGAGAGGACCGATTGTTTATAGGGAATGTTACTTCCCTCCTTGGTGAAAACTGAATGATTTTGGTTAATCTTGAAGTAAATTTCTTACTTGTTGCTCCCTCAATATTGAGGCATGCTCTTGTCAAAGGGACTCTTGGAAATATCCCTCCATTGTCTAAAAGTGTTTATCACTACGTAATTACATTAAAAAGAACTGTGGGAATGAAAAAAAAAACTTTTCTCAAACCAAGCCTCTGAAGGAGAAGCTGAATTGAAAGTAAAAGTGTTTCACAAAATCTAAAGACAATAAGCAGGGACATTCGAATAGGCTACCATTGGCAAATTCAGTTTGCATATTACATATGGCATTTTCAAACGTCATGAATTGAATCGAGTGGTCACTGGGTGAGAGCCGGGACATTCTCTGGACAGGTCTCTCACAGTGCAGCACAGACACACACATGAAAAACAATTATACATGCACACGCTTTCTCCTAAGGGAGACCACTTCACTTAACAGTCATGTTTTTAGACTGTGGGAGGAAGGCAGGGAACTTGGAGAGAACCCTCTCACAACGCATGCAGAAAGACCCCAAGCTGGGATTCAAACCTAGGCTTTTTCTTGCTGCAAGTTAACAATGTAAACAACTGCTCCACCATGCAGACCTCTTCAGAAAACATGCAATAATATTTTAACTTATTTAGAAATTGTCTACAAGCTAAAAAAAAAAAGGTGACATGAGGAAATCGCTAGAGATAAACACTTAATAATGAATTAATAATGACCCAAATTGTGATTGATATAGATAATGGTCACAGCTCTCAGAAAAAAAAAATTGCTGTCATGACTCCCCAGTCTTGCATTCCTTTTTCAAGATGAGTGTGAGCTCAACTTTCTTCCATCTTCTTTTTCCAAGTTTTACCACTGTTATCTATTCCATTCCTTTGCTGAGGGTATATTTACCTCTCGTAGGTGTTAACCTTCTGGCTTTTGGCTCACAACCCTCTGAGCTTCACAACCTCCGGTCTAGACAGTTGAAATCTGAACTCTGAACTGTGACATTATGGCGGACACAGGTCAAATAGGTCATTTTAACATTTGTTACCAACTGAATTATAATTCTGTTGAAGTGTGGGCAGACTATGCACACGGGCCCTTTTGCACACACTTTTTGTGCACAGAATTTAGTATATCCTCAGCTTTGCTTATTTTTCTCTATACAGGATTTGAACATACGTGATTTGCAAATGTTTTTATATTCCTTAAATTATACATGGCTTTTAACTGCTTTTATAAATACAAATAAACCGTGGCTTCCATGTGTATTTAGCACAACCCCCCCCATCTCCCATCCATATTTTTAGAACCACTTTTTACTAGAATTGCAGTCTTTCAAGGTATATCTCTAATAACTTTGCATATCTTAAGTTTTATCAAAATTTATTGAAAGCCCTGTCAGATTGGATGGACATTGTCGGTGAACAGCAATCGCTACGTGCCTCCTCAGATGCCCAATGGCATTTAGATCTGAACTTTGATTGGCCTTTCTAGCAATGCATTGTTATTATATGAATACGCTTCAATCCATTGTAGCTCTGGCTGTATGTTTAAGGTTGTTGTCCTGGTGGGAAGTAAACCTCTGACTCAGTCTCACGTCTTTTGCTCCAACCGTTTTCTAGCTTCCCTGTCCCTGCTGTTCTGCATGCGTTTAGGTATCTCCTTGTTGCCATACACCTGTCTTGAAAGAATGGATGGTTAAAAGGCTTCTGCAGCACCGGATGGCTTGGAGAGGCGGTCATGCAGTCATTTGAGTCAGGCGAGCTGGAAGAGAGACACGTCTAAAACATGCAGGGCACTGGTCTCCGAGGAAACCTACAGCAAACTTTTTAGGGAAATGCTTATGTCTTTCTTTTGACAATGCCGTCTTCTCTCCACTCCTCCATAAAGGCCAGATTTGTGGAGTGCTAAACAATAACTATCCTGTTGAAAATATGGCTCTCCTGAGACTTGGAAATCTGTAATTCCTCTAGAGTTAACATAGTCTTCTTGGCTTCTTCTCTTTTCTTTTAGGTGTTTAGGTGAAAAGTCATATTTAGGTTTACAGCTGAGCTGTTTCATTCAATTTTAGACGATTGAACAAACCGTAATCTTTAAAATTTTCAAAGCTAGTGATATTGTTTCATGACCCAGCCCCACTTTAAACCAACTTGTCTGCTTTGTATCCTAAGGCTTGTGTTTAAGCACTAATGTTCTCTAACAAGCCTTTGAGTCTTTCCTAGAACTGCTGTGTCTACACCAACATTAACCGAAACACAGGTCGCTTACAGATTTAATTCAAGGGTATCATTTTAAAGGGGCTCAATGAAAATCCGCGCCACACTATCCAGATTGATAGATTTGAATACCATGCATCATTTTCTTTTTATTCCACAGTGATAAATTACTTTGTGTTGGTCAATCACATAAAATCCTATTGAAATAAATGAATGTTTGTGGCAATGTTAAAAAATGTGGGAAATGCACAAGAGCTATGGAGGCTTTACCAAGGCACTGTACATATTTCAGCCTTAGGAAGGTGTCAGAGAAAATGACTTATATTTCAAAATACTTGTTCTTATTAAAATCTGCTATGCCTTAGATGACTAGAACCGAGCGGTCTGAGTGCAGAGGAGAAAGACAAAATAGAACAAAATTTGCAGTCCTTTAACCTCTTACTGTGCAAAAATATTCACATGTTAATTTTAATTTGTATTTTAAAATTGATGCAATTATACATATATAATAAAATGTATAGTAAATACACAATGCACGATGTCTGAACACAAAGATGGCAGCAGTGGACTTTGGGGTACCCATGCAACCAGAAATGTGGCAAGTCAAGACTGTTTACTTAACAATATGATTATTTTCCTAGATTATATTTTACAGCCTAGGACACATCAGCACAAATGCCGGAGACTTGCTCTCAAAAGGAAGACAGCGCTGACTCAGGTCTTGTAGCTTCATGCAAGGCTAAAAGATGGGAAAAATGAAAGGAAAAGAGTTGACCTGTGATGACTCAGGTAAAATGCATACCAATACAAAAGAAAACTATTGGAAAGTCCAGGGAAGGAATAGAGATGCAGTGGTGAGATGAAAGCGGGGATATGAAGGCAATGTTTAAAAATGGATTCATTTTACATGCTTTTGGCAGAAATAGCTGAAGTCCAAAACATTCTTCTGAGAGTAGTATGCACAGTCTGTCATGATTAAATCATTTCAGAGTCAAACAGAATTATTTTTCAAATGAAAAAGAAAAGTACTTCCCTATTCTGTTGTGTCTTGCACTTTGTCTAAAATCAAAATTATTAATTCAGGAATTGGAGAAAATACAACCAAATTCCACAAAGCTGTACCAAGTTGTTTAAACAAAATTCAATGTGTCAAACATGCACTGGATGACTCAATGTTTTTCATTATCCATTCTCATCTATGTTGTGGTGTTCCCATCTGTAATACCTTTTAAAGTTAGTGCCCCAGAAATAAAAATGTTGAATTCATGCAATACTTTTTTAAAAATCATTTTTATTTTTAGATTTCATCGCCTTTTGGATCTTCTGGAAAACTTAAACATGTTCTTTCTCCGACACTGAAGGTAACACATTTTAAGAACATTAACCCTTCTTTTTAAAAACTGTTTTATTATTTTTAGGAAAAGGATAAAACATGTTAAGTTCAAATTGAAAACATCATCAGTTGTATTAGTGTGAAATGGGTTTTTTGATTAGTCCATTGTTTATAGATTAAACCTTTCTGAAGCAATTTGTGATCACATGAAAATCTAAATGAACCTTCATAGACATTACTCCCACGTTCATTGTAAGTTTTAAATTTTATGCTACATAGATCTTTTGTTTTAATGTCAGTGTGGTGCAAGCTACTGTGCATACACACGTTGTGCGGATGCATTATTGAAAGTTTCTGCCCCACCCCCAATTTTAAACTTAATTATAATGCCTTTTTCTTTGCTTTGAACATATTGCAGGCTTTAACCCTAAAAATCTAAACTGATAGATTTTTTTTTGACTTGTTTCTGAATCCCGTCACTGTTGTTACTGTGCAGAAGTCTGCTCTAGGTAGTGAGTGACACATTTGAGTTAAACTAGTTTGTGTGAGGAAAGAGAGCAAAATGCAATTAAAGAGAAGTAAAATAGTATTAAGAATCTTATAACAATTGACAACAATTTGAGCTATATAAGTTCAGGCTACACATGTAAGGAGTGAAATAAGGATAATAAAAAGTTAAATGGATGAAACTTAGTTGTTCTTACTATATCGTTTCATATTAATTGGTAAAACATTGACATTATGAGTGACGGGATAAAAATAATTTATTTTGTGTCAATCTGTGTTGGCGCTGAGACATAGTGGCAACCTTTCAATGGTGTACCCCAGTTCTCCTGACTGAGATAAGCTCCATGGAAGCTTATGGCATGGAAACTTACAGTAATATATAAATCAATGTGGTAACAGGTCTAAAACGGTTACAGCCACACATATTTTTTGAGATCTTATCTTTTCCGTCATTGGCTTTTTAATCTTCCATATATTTTATAAAGACGATGAAAAGTTCAATCCATCCAATTCTTACACAAGTCCAAATAATATATAAATATGGCAGTTGTTGTTTTATCTTCAAATCTTTGGTTTTAAAGTTCCTTTAAAAAGCAAAATTAGCAACTGACGATCGTGTGGATGTGTGTTAACATTAAATCAGCCTCCTTCAACAGATGGATTTCGACAAGCACCACCTGTACTGGCCTACTTTTGTGAAGAGGTATAACCTACCTTAAAGAGGTTTTCTGGAAAAATTAGTAAATGTTGAGGATTCCTCCTTCAGTGCTCTCTAGATGTCTGTCTTACCGCTCAGTCTTTTCCAGATGATGGCTCCTGGTGCCTTCCTTCCCTTCGTTTTTGGCCTGCTCCATTTAAAAGTAAAGCAGCAACTAGGATTTCTGGATTTTACCAACCCTTACTGTCATTTCATCAAAAAATTTTACTCAGACTTCATCTCCACTTGCCACCCTCACCTTCACAAAGAAACACTTTCCCTGAGACCCTGAAGCCGAGAGGGCTTGCAACAAACTGAAACACATTTCCTTACACCCACACCCTTACTGAGCCTAATCCCTTGAAATTGTTTATTATGGGGATCAACACTTCCGACACTGGAGTGGGAGTCATTTGCTTCTAATTCTTTCTCAGGTTTCTGAACCAGATAACTTGCTTCATCCTTGTACCCTTTTCTCTCATTGTCTTACTTTCTCTGAGAAGCATATATGGGTGATTGTGATTTAATTGCAGTTAAACTTGGTTTTTATAGTGGTGTGATTAGCTGGGGGGAGCTAAACACCCTATCCTTCTTAGACCAGATCATAAAATATTTCATATTTCCACGAAACCAAACTTCCTGATTCACAGGAGTCTCGATGATTCGTGTTTACACACTTCAACATTAGTATCTCTTACATTTTTTGGTCCAAAATCACTAAGCCAGTTGCCCTATCCAGAGAGTTCTACCTAGATGAAGAGGCTGTATTGACACCATTCTACCCGCCTCTTGGGTCATAGGCTTCCTTACTTGGCAGATCTGTTTCTTGAAGCACAATTTTCTGAACCTGGCCCTAGTATTGGCCCTCCCAATCAGATGGATGCTCCTACCTTGGTGCATACTCTTCTGTTCCATTGTGCTCACACCGCTAAATCCTCTTGCCACCTTGGTTGGATGTTGTACTATTGCCTTAATCAGAAGCATTTTGTGGTGGCTGTTCCTCAATGAAGACCTTAATGAGTACAGTTTAGTATTTCATGTCGGCACCCTTGACTGAACACATCCCTGTGAACTTCTTCAACCACTGGCCATTCTTAAACAACTGTTGTCTCACATAGCCTTGAATTTTGTCACTGGTTTACCCATCTCCAAAAATGTATCACCATACTCAATTGTTTTCTTACTGCTCGCTAACTATTGGTTAAACGTCTTTCCCCATGTTCCACCCATAGAGATTTTGTCCAATCATAGTCTAAAGTTTGTGTCCAGGGTTTAGAAGTACTTCAGTACAACCTCTGCTGCATGCAACTGCACTGCTGGAAAGAACCATTGCCTGGTTGCTCATAAATGTTCAACTGCTCCACAATAATCTGCTGGTAAAATTGTTTGGCTCTCTACCGAAGACATCCACATCAAATAAATTATCTTCACATACACTGATCCTTTTCAGATTTTCTTGGTTCCCAGTCCCACCTCTCTCCATTTGAAGCCCTCTGCTAAAGGGTGAGGACTGCAGACCTGTAGCATGCCTGCAGTCTGTCTGTCATTCCCTCATCTAGCTGCTCGGGATTTAAGGTGCTGCTGGATGACCAGTCTTTACCTGATGCTCAGCATTCTTAGTAGAGTCAAGCCAGCAAAAGTATTTGAGTTTTCTAATGATAGCATTTGTTTTACTAATTACCTTCCTTCTAGCTTGTTCCTTGTGTCCTCTGTGCCTCCCAGGTTGAATCTCCTTTGTTAGCTTCGACTCCAACCCTCAGTCTCTCCTACAAACCTATGCATGACATATCTCTCTGGCAATCCTCCAACGGTCATTCACTGCAGCTCCAGTGTCCCCAGCCTGCCCACTCTCTAATGCTCCTTGTTCCAACTCCGTCTGGATTTCAAACCTCCGTCAGCTCCCCTCACATTGGAATTCTTCCTTGAACTGAATCACATAGAGAAGGCCTCACCCTGAGGCTACCACCAGTATCCTGGCTTTTCCCCAGTGTCTTCTATGGATGCCAACACAGTAAGCCTTTCAATCCAGTCATCCAATTCCAAGATCCTTTCTTGTTCTACCTCCTGCTCCATCTAACTACATCTCTCTTCCTCCAGATACCACTAAAACCACATACCAGATGCCTCCAATTATAGTGTTGTTTACAATTCCATTCCATGTAAATAAATCCTTTGACCTAACATATTCTTATTCTGATTCTGCATGTAGGTCAGGGAGTGACTTTCCAGAATCATTCTTCAAAGGCTCAGTTTTGCCATGATGAAACATGGCACCATTTACTTGTTACTAGGCAGCTGAACATTGTGATTTTTGCACCTGGTATGTACTAGTGCTGATGTTCATAATTAAGCAATATTGTAATATTTGTCAGCTTCACCTGGGTCAGTGAATATCAACATTTTTATCTAAACATTTCACACTTTAAGACTTCATATCACATCAGTTTCTTTCTACTGGTCTTTTTGTGTTTTGACAAACACTACTCTTGTAGTGGTATAGATAAACTCTGCTTGTTTTGCATGGTCACTACCACTCATGCGTCTCCTGTCCTAACAAATTCCTGGTTTTTACTCTTCTCCCACTTTAACAAGGATTGTACATATAGTCCCTACACTACAGTAACCAACCAAATAAACAAATGCTCACCATTAGCCAATACATAAATTCCCAATCTAACCATTAGCTCTTCAGAAGGAGAGCTAATAGTTAAATATTTAAAATAATGCAAAGAAGAACGCAAAGTCTCAATGCTACCAACCAGTCTAATTCTCAAATTGTTTTTCTCTGAACACAAATGCTAAAAACTTACTGTGACAACTGTACGTTTTACAGTCCGATACATAAAATCTAATAGAATGTTTGGCCAAATTGAATAATTTCTAAAATGCGCTACTTAAGAATTAATTAAGATACAAAAACACTGTTCTTCATATAAACTAATTGTTTTCTCCCCACCCAACCTTGTTTAAAAATTGATGATTCCCTAAAAATGATACAACTTAACTGGGTATAATTAATTCATTTCTTTAAAAGGGTAGTGGTGCATGTCCTACTAGCCGCTATAATTAACCCAATACTTATAAGGCCCATTCTCCATAAAGGAGTGCTAACACTGCAAATACAGTGATAATTTTTTACATACAGAAGACAATGTGTTGGAGTAGATTCAATATGCATTTAAAGGAAAGCACTGTACAAAAAAAAGCTGAAAGGGATCAGCATATTCTTTTTTTAGTAACGTTTACAGTTAGTTTACCATAGTATCATTATTGTTGTTGATTTTTTTTTAATTTATACTGTTAAAAGGATCAGTTAGTGCACATGCAGTGTGCATCAAGGCTGAGATGCAAAAGCTAAAGACATGCAACGCTTTATGTGGAGCAAAGTTCCTCTTTAGGGCATGTTTTATTCATATAACATAGCAAAAATCAAACTTTCAAATACTAATTTCATGTCACAAACCCTTTCTCTACCTCTCTTCATGTGGTTCACTTGCTAGCATCCCTCCCATCAGGCTCCTTTCGTCTGATCCCCAGGGGTCTGCAGGAGATGTTTTTGTCCTTCATCTGACACGTTGTACTCTAGTGATTTATACCTCTGTACTATGCTTCTTTCTATCTCTGTCTTTTTGTCCCATTCACTTCAACTTCTTTATAGCCCCCATGTTCATTGTCCACTTTTTTTGGTCACTACACATAAACCACCAAATAGACTAACACAATACACTTGCACATGCACACACACGAAAATAGCCTTGAGCCATACTGAGTGGAGAGGTCTATAATCCTGTCCCAATGAGAGTGGACCTGCTGGGGAATAAGAATGGGACTGTGGGTGGCTCAAAAGATGGAGGGTTTATAAAGGTGGACAGCTGGGGAGAGGGTCTGAGGATAAGTAATAGCCCTTTTGGATGGACACATTGACACAGGTGAAATCTGCAGTTGAAAGAGCAAATGGAAATTATCCGAAGCAACTATTGAATCTTTCGTTTTACCTACATACCATTTTTACCATTTTTTTAAAAAAAAGCCTATCAGGAAAAATTCACGTTTTGTTCATGTTTGCTATATTATGTCTAATGCAATGACATAATTGGTTTTCTACATTTTGCTTTTACTTAATCGGTAGGTACATTTTTAAGTAATCAGAAAGTTTAAAAACAGATAACAAAAAAATAATTTGACAAGTGCAAGTTTTAAATTACTTCCAAACAACTGATTTCTCCAATTTATCTCAATTCATTGACTAATAAGAACAGTTTGGCAAAATTTTGTACTTGAAGACTGCAGTGGGATCAATATTAAAAGTAAAAGCCTGTTAGGTATCAACCAATTTGCTATACATGTTTAATCTTTTCTGAGTAGCAGACATACAACCTGGTAAGGTCACCAGTCCATTCCAGGACAACACTTAGAGACATGACCTTCCTATACCTAAAGGCTCCTTTGAATGGCCGATTAAGCTAACATGCGTGCTAATTGACAGTGGGAGGGAGCCAAAGAAAACCCCCACTGGCAAAAGGATGTCAGCAGAACTCCTCAGTGAAATGCTCTTTCAGGCATTCAAACACAAGACCTTCTCTCTTTGCCTGTAAAACTGTGCTAACAACAGCAATACGGTCTAAATTCAAGTCACAAAACTTCCAGCAATCAACAAGACCATCGATCTGAATGATAGGTAGTTGTATTTGCCCAGAAGAACCACTGTTTGACCAGAGTAAGCAAAGTACACATTATACAGAAAAAGCTAAAAGCCAAAATTTTCTCTTTACAAAGGTTACAAACTAGACTTTGATTATCTTTTCTTGGATAATACTCAATAAAGACTTTAATGCTTATAATAGCTTATATGTTAACAACCTACTAACTTAATGCCAACAAGTGTGACTCAAATTACAAAGCACAACCCAAAACAAATAATAATGTAGCTGTATCTAGCAATTATTTGTCCTCATCAGCTTACTAACTTCAGACTTTTCCTTTTAATAAATAGCTTCATTCACAGTTTTTTTTTCCAATTTACTGCCTTGGAAAATGCAATCTTGTCTTTCTAAGAAAACAAACTAAAAAGCAGTCCTTCCTTTTCTACTTTATCAATTTTCTTGCCCCTGTTGGCATTTCTCACGGCGTTGTGACAGAAACCAGCATGCGGGCCAGCCCTCCCTTTGATATGGAACATCCGGAGCAGCTTCAGTGCAATACCAACTACACAAGTGTCTGATCATCATTCAAAGGAAGGCCAATCTCAGATGCAGTCTGCCTCGTTTTACATGGTGGATAAAAGTTCTGATGTCTAAACCATGTGCACAGTTATGAAAATATACACACATCAACATTTACATGCACCAAATATATATTTTTTTTAAGGTTTCTGTCAGAATAGCATATTAAATGTTGAAATTTGCCTTCGGCTAATGGAAGCGATTCCCTGAAGCCATTTGTTTTGATCATGTTATTTTTAGAAAATTTGATTATTTGCTTGTGCTTGGCCGCCTATGAAGTTTGTAAAAAGACGTTTCATAAAAAAAAATAAAAAATAAAAAAAAAGATTCTAATGAGCATAGTTTCTACTTGGGTATATATACCCAAAGTTTATATTGGGCATCAGGATAATGTTTAATTTTAGTTCTGTACTTCAAAAAAATTACGCATAATTGCAGATCAAGCATGCTTCTATGTGGAACAACCCTCTGGTTAAGTTAACAGTTTTAAAGCTTTTTTGAAGCCACATATAAAACAAATGTTAAATCATGAATACTGGTTGTAACCTTGTGTAGCTATTTCAATTTCATGGCTACAAAATCTGCTCTGAGGGAGGGGATGACAGCTGGCTCTCTCCTGTGTGTGTGTGTGTGTGTGTGTGTGTGTGTGTGTGTGTGTGTGTGTGTGTGTGTGTGTGTGTGTGTGTGCGCGCACGCGTCTGGACCTAAATCCAACGAGAATGCAGATGATGGACTTAATCCCATCATTCAGTGGGTCATCCTGCAGATAGCCACGGTGTTTAGCAGAGTGCATCATGCAAAAGCTGTCTCTCTGTCTCAGTTACTCAGTCTGTCCTGGTGAACTAAGTTGCGCAGCCTGTTTACAAGCAGTATTTATATTTTTTAATTATACTGTGCCGATTTTGATAACTTGAACAGATTTGAAGAAATACAAATGAGTTAGCCAAAATAGAGCCAAAAATAATTGAGAGAACAAAAACGCAGTTTTGAAAAAAATGCTGCAGAAGAACACAGTGGAAGAAGAAACAGGGGTGGGTGGGTGGGTTGGGGGTGAGGTGTGTGTGGAGGGGGGGGGGAGAGAGAAGGTAAAAAAAAAGATTTGAGTAAAAGTGGTGTGTTCCTTGTCTGACCCCAGTTGCATGAGCCTTTTGGCAGCACAAGAAACCTGTTAACAACTGGAGTCCATTTACCTCGGACTGACTTCCTACTAACACCCCCCTCCCCTCCAAGCCCTCCACCCACACACAGACACACACCACCACCACCATGTTCATTAGCCGCAAAGGGATAGCCACCCGGTATGTGACAGGTGTATACAAAAATGCACAGGGGATTAAACAAGGATATATATATATACAAAATTAAATGCACATGAAAAAAAATAATCTGGTTAGTTTCAACAACGGTAGAGTGTGTAAAATTTTAAAAAGGTTTGCGAAATGCATTGTCATCAACAAATACTAATATATATATTTATATATATATATATATATATAAGACAATAAGACTCCCTTTATACAGGCTTATAGATTATTTGTAGATATGTTATTAGTTAATCTATAAACACTTTATAAATCAATAATAACTTTTTAATATGCAACAAAGACAACAAAAAAGAGATCAAATTGACCGGCTTCTTGCTAAATAGTGAGCCAAAACAATATTTGGCTGAAACGTTTCAAATTCTTTATATGTAATCTAAAGTTGCAACACTAAATATTTAATATTCTATTTAATTAAATTAATATTCTATAATATTCTAAAATAGAACCTTGTAAGCTCAATACGCATTTGTAAACATAATTCTGTACTGTGTAATATTCTACTTTATGTCATGGTGTACACTTTACATTAAGGCTCCCTCCAGGCATTTATAAGTGTTTAATACTCATTAATACAGGGTGTCGTGGTGTACATTTTACAATTTCATTCCCTTTGATAGTTTATAATGCAGTGATAAAGTGAATTGGCGGTATATAAATAAAATTTTATTGAATTTTGTTTTAATATGACTGTAAAAGAGTCTACTTTGTAAACCACCTTCTTATTTTGGCTGCTCCATCTAGGGGTCGGCATTGGGGATCCTCTCCTCTAACACCAACCGCCTGCACATCCTCTTTCACAACATCCAATATCTTCTCGCTCTTCCTTGTATGCTTCTCATTGGCAGGACTGTATTCAAGATCCTTTGTTCAACATATCCCCTAAGCCTCTGCATATCCACGCTATCTCAGTTCTGCCATACATTATCTCTAAATTTCTCAATTGAAGCTGTCCCCCAGGTTGACGTGTTCCACAGATTAACAGATAAATTGTGAAAAGGTGTGAGGCAATTGCTTTGATTACTGTAAATAGTCAAATACACTCGTGCGTGATGCTGCGTAGTAGATGTAATGGCACTGCTGTAAGACCTCGTAAATCAGCCTGGCCACCCAGGCTAACTTTTGCCTCTCTTCGATATGGCTGAAGTTAGCCTGGAACTGCTCCCAAAAAGTGCATTTTCTGGGGCGGGGTTAACAGGTACAAAGTAAACCAATCAGAGGAATTTCAGACGCAACGTAAAACAGGCACAATCATAGTTCCACTCTCAGCGTTTCACAATATAAATCAAAATGGTACTATCAAACGAACACTCCGTAGCGGCGGCCATCTTGTTTGTTTTGGCTCAGGGATTTTCAGCCAAAACAAACAGTCGCTCAACATAAAAAAGCCCGCCCACGCCTGTGATTGGCCAGGGTCTGGAAAGAGGGCTCTATGGGAGCAGTTCCAGACTCAGTATAGTAAAGCAAAAGACAAACTCAGTCTGTCTGGCCGGGCTACTTGTAAATGGGAGAATTAGGAGGAAACGCGGTTTCATCGATTAAAGATTTTCTGACCAATGAGGATGATGAAAACTTCTCAGTGATTTTTTTTTTTTTGTCACAATTTGTTGGATATTTCTCCCTGGTTGACATTTTATCATGAAAAAAACGACCAGCTGACCCATTTTTGACATACATTAACATTCATGAGGTGATTTGCATTGATCATTTATGGTCGAATCTGAGCATGTAAAGGGCTGAACCTGACACACATACATTCAGGTACAGCTGTGATTTATAAAGGAAAATTGCACATAGTTTTGTAAATCTGATTTTTTTCTTCTTCTTTTTATAGCCGTACGTCATTTTCTTTTTCTTGGTGTACGTACACTTGTAGTCTGGATTCCACACAAAGTTTTACAAATGAGAACCCTGATCTTAGTTCCACGGAAGAGTGTTAGCACTTGTGAAAGGGTGGACCAGGATCTCAAATATGACTTGTGACAAGTGACTTGTGTGATAGATTGGATAATAAGGAAGGACAGAACAATTTTTACAGAGTGGCGAGGCAGAGACAGCGATAGGAAGGGTGTCAGCAGGTTATGGTGATGAAGGATCGAGACGGAAATGATCTGACAAGTGCAACAAGTGTGATAGGAAGACAGAAGTAGTACTTAGTTGATGAATGTGGAAAATGAGAGAAAACAAAATACAGAAGAAGCAGCCATTGTAGATAAAGAAAGGCACTGAAAAGAATAAAGAGTGTAGAGACAGTTGGTCCTGATGATCTACCTGTGGAGATATGGAAGTGTCTAAAAGAGACAGTTGAGTTTTTGACCAGGCTGTTCAATGAGATCTTAGCAAAAAAGATGCCTGAGTGACAGAGGATGAGTGTGTTGGTATCAATTTGCAAGAACAAGGGAGATGTGCAGAGTTGTGGCAGCTACAGATGAATAAAGAACAGGATGCTGAGGCTGGAGCTGCAAGGCAGGGGGCCTAGATGAAGACCAAGGAGGAAATGTATGGATGTAGTGAAAAAGAACATGAAGGTAGTTGGTGTAAGAAAAGAGCAGACAAAAGATAGGGTTAGAATGGAGACACACGACTCTCTGTTGTGGCCCCTGAAAGGGAAAAGCTGAAAGAAGAAGACTTGAAAATAAGAGTCTTGAGCATACTGTAGATCTAGCATGTCAAGCTTTAAACACTCCCCTTCATATCTAGGGTTTATTATAGTAACTTACAGTCACTGCATCAGACACTGTACCGCTGACATCACTAACAGTGCTTTTGTGAGATATTTTATAGATAAAAAAACATTGCTTTGTTTTAATATTGTGAGATCTTTTTCCACCCTTGCACAATTGTACAGATAAAGTAAGTGAACAGACAGCAACAGCGAGCTCAGGAAAGTCAGACTCTGACAGCGCGAGAGAGAGATCCAGAGACAGCATCTAGGTGATGAGACAGATAAGACATCTGGTGAGTGACAGAATGTGAAGACACTGGAGGAGACCAAGACAAAGAAAAGAAAGATTTGCCTTAATGTTATTCTGATTTTCAATCAGTGCTCAAACTGACCCGCTTCTTTCCATTCCTCATGGCAACACACTCCTGCGCATAAACCCGCACAGACAAGCCGACAAGTGTCTTTCTGCTCAAAAACCTTGGCGTAACAGTCTCACAGTCTGAGTGCTATATATTAAAAAAGTGCACAGAGGGTCAGGGCATTTTGAAAGAAGGAAATTATAAATTTTAGAAAAACAAATGCATTAAAAATATACTCAGAAATCCAATTAAAATGAGTGACTGGTAGTTTAGCGAGGCTGCGACTTTCAAATGCACAACTTGGAGGAAACATGTTTTCAATACAGAGATGGTCATGATGCAACAGCGTTGACAGAGCAGGGCAAGGGGAGTAGACGGAGATGAGGAGAAAGTGATAAAGCCAATGTTCAGATAGTCTATTCCGTGTACACTGAGACAAACACACTTTGAAGTTTTTGAAGAGTTTAGACATACAACTCTGAGTTTCAAAAAAGAAGATCGACAATAAAGTTGATTTAAGTAATGTGCAAAGACATGGTGCAATAGATTCAAGTAAACCATCCACATAAGAAAAAAAAATCAGTGATGGATTACAAAATAGAGAATAAATAAAAACAGTGAGCTACCGAGATGGCTGCATATCGCATCTTACATCCTCATCCACCACATCTGGCAAAGCCAACATTTGGAAGCTCATAGCTTAAGGCTGATTTTCTCGCAAAATGGTTTGGGACCTAGTAGGCAATCCTATAAATCCTGTGATACAGTAGTGACCTGTGCAGGATCTACCATGACAGCTGCATAGGCTCCAGCTCCTGACCAGAATAAAGAGGGTTTGGCACACAACTCAGTGTCTAAATCTCACAAATTAGGCAGGTTTATGTTACGCCAGCTGGTTTGGTTTCAAGAGAGATTCTACCATCAGCTGGGTGGTCCGTGCGTGTAATATACTGTGTGCTTGAATATGTTTGCATTTGTAATTTTTTTTGTCTATTTCTAGAAAAAAAGTCACGTTCACTCAGAATGAGCTTGTTTAGTTTATTGTGTTTTTAGACTCTTTTAACTCTACACAGATTTATATTGTTTCTTTCCTTTTGTAATTCAGTCTTACTATTTTCTTCCTATTTGAATTTGATTTCTAGAAGTTTGTTTAGTTTTTTTATCTTCTATTATTGCATTTGCTTTGTCGAGAGACATTGTTTTCTTCAAATGGGTTTTGCTCTTCTTTGTTCTGTGCGTCCTTATTATGTTTCATTGTTGTTTGACTTCATGCATCATCCTTTTCCTTTCAGAATTAGTGGCAGTTATTAAAAAAAACGTATTAAAGTATTTTTTCTGCTGGCATGAAACTGCATTCTTCGTCCTTCAAATACAAAACGTCACAATGTGCATTCACTACATTTCCTCATTGTTTTAGAAGTATCTTGGACTGAAGATCTCACAACGGATGTGATATGAAGATCAGTAGTAGTTGTGCCTAGCTAACCGATGCAGCAGTCGTATAACATTATATTAAATGTAGCAGAGACACAACTTGTCAGCAGAAACACAAAACTGCAGTAAATGAACATTCATTTCAAAATATATTATTCCTTCTTGATTTATTATAAGTAGGAAATAATCTATGAGAGTGGTTGACTGACATTAAGAATGGTACAAAATAACAAACACTAACCATAGGGGGATATTTAAAACCTAGACTATCATAGTTAACAACCTTGTGTCATTTCCATAATGTATCTCTGTTTGATTATCTAGTACTGTTTTATTGTTGAACAATGGATGGCTCATTCGTTTGCAAAGATCAACTGGATCTCTGCATGGTTTTCAGTTAATAGTATTCACCATAAGTGAATACTATTATTCATTAGAGGTTTTCAACCCCCACAGTACATTTCTCCTATTTTAATTTCTGATTTATTATTCTTAGGGTTCTAAGACACAAACTTATGTCCCAGCACTACCAGGCTTCATCCGCTCTGTATTAAATGGCTGAAAACCCCCATCAATTTGATCAGACAAGTAACAATGTGTTTACAAATATGTACATGCTGGGTACAAAATAAAATGCAAGAACAATACAAGCTCCACTGTTAGAGGGCAATCAAGTGCACAGACGGGAAAAAAAATCTGGACATAATTGATGGGTGCTGACAGAAAAGCACAAGCCTGGTTGCAAACAAGAAACTACTTCAAAGCAGGGCTGCCTGTCATTGAGATCCCACTGATTCAGTGAGATGGTAAGTAATATAAAACAAAAAAACAAGGGATGTATAAAATGTCGAATGTAAAAAAAAAAGTATGGTAACTGTAACCACAAGCAAGAGATAGATTTGTCATAATTAGTTGGCATTGAATTGTTTAAAAAGAAACATTCCCTCTGTAAAATGTTAGCTGACCAGTTATTAATCTTCCAAATGATCTGTAAAATATAACTCCACAAAGATGTGTATTTGTACACTAGAGCTGCACAATATATTGTAGATCTATCCATATCGCAATCATACTGCATTCAAAATCAATGTTACAGTGAACTGCTTGGGCTGCTGTACATATTATCTATGACTATACTGTAATCACCATTCATTATAGCTGTCAGAAATATGTTTTATGGGGGTTTTAAGATGTTTTGGTAAAGCAAAAAAAAGTAAAAAAAAAAAAAAAAGGAATTTCTGTTTTTTTCTTGTGACACTGAATAGACTTCTTACTATCTGGGGGTTCTGTCTGCAAAAAAGTAAGTAAGTATTTACCACAATTTATATTCACCAATACTGTCACATGTTTTTCTAATGTCATGGAGCCCTTTCGGATACACACAACATCTCGGATACTGCAAAGTAAACTTATGCCATGAAAACTCAGAAGGACCTGGAATGTTTCATAAGAGATTTCTGTTACCCTTTACTTTTTTTAAAAAAAAGGAGGTTGCTGCCGTTTTGATTGCATGTACCATTTTTGATTTTTGCTATTGATATTTACTGCAAGTTAAATTCTTGTTCACAGCAGTCATAGGACTGTGGAAAAGTACTTGTAATATCTGAGTCAGAACTTTGGCTCTTGACGACTAAGTTAACAGTGAGGGAATAATATAAAAAGTGCTGACCACCTGTGCTTTTGGTGAATACAATGAAATCCAGTAGGAGTGTTTTTTGTTTCTCTTTATGTATAAAAAGTGAAAACATGATTGTAGTGATGTTTAGTTTGCTTTCTCTAATCATGCAAATGTTTTTGTATGTTGCCTGGTGACAAATTTAAAAGCTGCTCTGTCTCCACAAAATTATAGAATGACAAAACTGTCATTGTCATATCTTACATGAAACATAGTATATTGGTAAGAAATGAACACTACAGGAGTGGCTTAAAGTAATAGAGTGTAAACCATTGTTCTTTTTATATTCTTATTTGTACTAAGGCTGTAATTTTATATGCAAACAATAGTTGAGAGTCAGTCTTTTGAAACAGACAATATCAAGGATAAAAATAAATGTTAGAAATTAAAATGACAATATATTAAAATGTTCTAAACTGTTTAACTCTTCATAAAAGAAAAAAAAAAATCTTTCAAATAATACATTTGCTGTATTCTATTATTGTACCAATTTCAGTGGAGCACTGTTGGTGTCCAACAGAGCTGATGATGCATTACACCCTGGAAGAAGGAAAAAGATGGAGCCCCAGTGGCTCCCAGAAATGTTTAACTGTTTCCATGTGCTGAAAAGAATATAGTCAGCAAAATAGGAGCATGTGAACACACGAGATGTGTGGAGGCAGCAGGTAGCTTGTTAACAGGTAACAGCTGAAGAATGGTATACATGATCAACTACAACTAAATGATTTTACCTCTGAAATGATACAAGTTATAGCGGTTTACATTAAAAATATCAGGCCATTGGCTTTTTTCCAGTGGTAACTAGAACAACTGTAAAACTTTCTATAAGCAGCAACAATTGGGCATTTTATATTGGCATCTTCTTGAATTTTGTGACTTGAATTGTGATTGAATACTTAATGTTTGAATGGCTATACCTCTGTCGAGCAGGGGTACAAGCCATCATTTGCTGCTCTCTAGTTCTAACTTAGAGCCACAAAAGTCTGATGAATTCAGTTCAAAAATGGTAAAATTGAAATATCTCTATATGCTCAAACTATTTCACATCGAGAACAAGGATGGAAAGAGGTACCCAAGAATGTCATCTCAATCTCACAGAAGAAAAGCAGACATGCACACAACACATAAGGTCTATTTCACGGGACAACCCATTACCACTCTTTGAAGTGTGTGAACTGCTAATGGCTTTGGATCACATTCAGGGAAAGCCTATGTTCCTCCTGGCCATTAGATAGCTGACTCACTCTGCTGACTAAACAAAACACTTTCAGCGCCCTCTGGGTGTCCCTCCTCCTCCTCCTTCTTATACTATGGCTTGGGAGATAAACGTATATATCCTTGTCACACCTTTGGTTTCAGTTCTTGATTGATCATCAGCTATTGAGAAGCTCCATCTGAGATAAGCCTTTAAATCAGTTCTTCTACTTCTTAGATGTTATAGTACCACAGTACCACACCCATTGGCTTTGCCAAACAAATTAAATCAGCATTGCTGTGTTTTAAATCTGAGTAAACTATATCTGTATAACCCAAAAATTATTTTGTCTGAAAACCGTCAATATGACTGCCTTGGAAGTTTTAGTGTTACTCCTGTGACTTAGAAAAAAATGAGTAAAACTAGTTCATAAGTGTGCTCTAGGTACCAGGACATCTTGCGTCAAAGGTTAAATGACAGATTTTGAAATAACATCGTCTGGACTGCAGAACTATTTCATTGAGACTCACATCAAGAGGAATGGAAAACTGAAAACTGGTAACCATCTAGAAGTAGGTAAAAATGTTATATAATCAAGAAGAGTGTCTGGTTTGAGAATTGGTTTACTTTTTCCTTTTTTTATCTTTAAACCATGACCCTCTGCATGGATGTCAAGCAGTTTCCAGCCAAGGAGTGCACTCCTCCTGAGTTTGAGTCAATGGTTCTCAGTCAGATGAGTTTAAGTCCCTGAGTCTTGTTCATGACTGTTGACTGGATAGATGACAAGATTGAAGAATAGCGGTTTTGTTTACAGAGGTGTGGGCACTGCCAGAAAGTGTATTATAGCTGAAAATATTTTGGCCAAAAGTCTCAGATCACTTATTTATTATTGAAGTGTGCTTTTTTTTAAATCTGGCTTGCAATGAAATCCAGTAACACAGGATTTTGGGTAAAAAGAAGTGGGTTTACTAAAATGAAAATCTTTTAAATTAAGTGGTGATCAACTTTCTTTTCTTGTCAGTAAACAGCAGTCCGCTTTTAATAATAAGACTAACACTGCACATATTGTTGCAGAAAATATCTGCTACAGCCCCGTTGACCTGTTTATGTCTAAAGACGCAGAATGATAATGTACTGAACGAAGCGTGTAGTGCAACGTTCTGTATCACAACTTTAAAAAGTGACACCAACCCAAAAACAGAGGGGACTATCGGCTATCTGTAAACACTGCTATTTGGGAACATTGCATTTAAATAGCTATTTTGAAATACTGCTGTTTAATATTTGTTGTTTTCTTCTATATAGCACTTTGTGATCTATGTCTTGAAATGTGCTACAGAACATAAATAAAGCTGTGCTTACTTCCCTACAATAAAATTTTATCACGCAGCTGCTGTGGAGAAAGAAAGGGGTGCTGAACCAAAGTTTTATGTCAGCACACCCATTTTTTCAACAGTCAAACCCCAAACTCATATCTATAGTATGAGATGCAAGTCACAGGAATCCCTTTTATTGACAGCAGCTGTGAATGCTGATACTGTAGGGGCCTGATCTTCAAACGGTTTGCGTGTATAACAACAAATGGAAACTTGATAGCGTGCACAAAGCTGATCTACAAACCAAGTGCAACTGGTTCAGTAAAATGAGCAAAATAGCAGGCGCAATATATTTAGTCGTTTGGCAGAATATACGCTGATCATCTGAATATGCGGAATACTGCTTATCCTCCATATGCAGTTCAATCTGAAAAACTCACAGAGAAAGAAATGGCAATTAGAAGGATTTTATTGACACAATATTTTAAGTCTTTGGCGCTCAGACCTCGGCAGGAACATTAATGCTGAATTATACTTTAATATGCATAAGTAGATGTATGAGAACAGGGATGTTCCCCCCCAGGTCTGAAACTGGTGGTGGAGTGGAGATAGAAGAAGTTTGTTCAGTCCATATGATGATCTGTTTAAGATAGATGTCCAACTTGATAAACACAGGTTTGCATGAACTGTCCATGATGAGCAAGCTTGAAGCGACTGTGGAGAGGAAAAACTGCCCTTTGGGAAGAAACCTCTGGCAGAACCGGGCCCAACATGGTGGTCTTCTGCTGACCAATAACAGGGTGATAGGGAGTGCTGAAGACTGAAGGGAGAAAACACTCTGATGGGTTGAGGATGAAGGAACATCTTGGAAGCTAGATGAGCTCAGCTACGATGGTGGAGAAGGGGTTGGGGGTGGGTTGAATCGGACATCTGATTCGAAATCCGAGATGCAATCCGTTTGCGCTTGCTGGTTAGCAGGCTGAGACGTGGATTTGAAGTTGCTTTTAAGATGAGCGCGGGATGCTGATTGACTTCATGGAGGTGCGGTTCGTAGATGATTGGCTCACATCAGAGGTGGATCGGACTCTGATTGAATGGAGGCAGGTGATGAGTTTCTTCAATTGAACTTGCGCTTCAGCTTCATTGTACCCCAAAGCCTAACGCCTATGTCAGCCAATCAGATTTTGTTTTGTTTTGTTTTGTCAGGTATCCAGCTGTGTGGACAAAGCCTAAAACAACTTCATAAACTGCGGTTGTTTTTCCTAAATCCATGGGATGTTTCCTAAAACATTCCCCAGATTTTTTCACAAATACTTCTAAAAGCTCGCTAAACACATGCAAAAACATTTAAAGGTCCTTCTGACGATGCTGGCTCAGTGAATTTCTTTTTACAAAAGACACCTATCTTGACCAAACCCGTCATGTCCAGTAGCATATAAGAAACTAGACAAACTCACCTTTTCAACAATCTATAGGATGCCCTTGTACGACCTTTTCCAAGGAATCAAGGTCATTGCATGACTAGAAATTCTGAATGCTGTGCATGAATATGCACCAAGATAAATATACTCAATTAACTAAACAGCACACTTCTGGTTTTAGAAGGAAACTGTGATTGAATTGTGTTTTTTGTTGAAAATTAATTGTTTATAATGGGACAAAATTATTTCATCCGTTATCTGTGTTTTACCTATTTTATATTGGTAAATTCTATTTTGTAGAATATATGTAAACAATGAACCCCCAACCCCTTCTGGAGAAGGGGTTGGGGGATTATCCTATATAAACACGCTGCAGGCGTGTTTATATAGGATAATAGGCGTATAGGAGTAATTCAACATCTGCTTGATTCTAAAGGTATGTTCACAAAGAGATTTTGGTGGCCCCAGCTATAGATTTTCATGATATCCCTATGTGCAAGTGCAACACAGGAAGCGATGTGACTCACAGCGAGACAACAGATATGTTTCTAGCGATGCAAAAAGGTGCAATTTTGGCTATTAAAGTAAAGCTAGAGCTCCATGACACCTGTGAAGGATGCAAAGCGACAGTGGCAGGAGTTGAAAAGTCAGAACCTTTGTGTCTTGTTGTGTCATGACAACCAGTCAGGAACTGGATGTGGCTATGCTGTGGAGTGAAGGACTGCAGCGGAGACAAAGCTGTTGTCACTCAATATGGAAGACAAGCTGATAGTGGTGGTCTGCAGTCGGCTTGAGTTTTATGACTCAACAAATTATTAGCTACTACCGAGAAAGGTCCAGAAACGACCAAGCCTGGAGAAAAGTGAGTGAGGGGACATTAGTGGCAGTTAAGTGAAAGTGCCAGTAGACAGTGCCATTGTACTAAAATGGTAACGACAGCCCCAAAGCGCTTTAAACTACAGTCAGTCATTCACCCATTCACATTCAGACCCTGACGGTGGTGAGCTATGTTAGTAGCCACAGCTGCCCTGGGGCAGACTGACCGAGGGGAGGTTGCCATACATCTGCACCACCGGGCCCTCTGACCACCGCCAGTAGGCAATGCGGGTGAAGTGTCTTGTCTAAGGACACAAACCAGCAACCTTCCAATTACAGAACAAACTCCCTAACTCCGGTGCCACATTCACCCACATACTACTGTATTTCTTGTGTGTCACCCACTGTCCAATTGCTGTTGCCTGCTGTGCAAACTGCCAGGGATATGTCAGGCAAGCGACAGCACGCCAAAGTGCCGACTTTGTTGCCGGACTCAGCTGGTAATTTCTGTTTTGAATAATTGTCATTTACTTATTTTTTTACATTCACTTTCCTTTTGCACATTTGTGTACATTGTTTTTCAAGTCGTTTTGTTGGAGACAACACATATTTGGCCCAGTTTTGGGTACATTTAGATTAACTGTGGAAAAAAAAAAAATCAGAGCTTCACCTGGCACATTTTTTCCACTTTTGAGGAACATATGCACTTTAGCTGAGTCAGTTTTGAATTTTAATCTGTTGTATGTTTTTAGGTCAAAATTACATCTAAAATCCATTAGGGCTTAACAAAATAGGGCGGCCTGTAACGTTTTTGCATATGTTAACATTTGAACAAGCAATTTTTAAACCTCCAGTATCACGCCTACTAAATGCACACATATTTTTATGTTGTTTTTCTTTGACAAGTAATTTAGCACCCCTTATTTGTAATCCTTACATATCATGCCCTAGATTGTCTACACTAAATATCAACTCCAGAGTGATTTCAAAATATATTATTCTATCTATTCATCAAGGCTGGCTGCATATAGTACTTCCTTTATCGAAGAAAAAAACAACAACCTGTCAGTTCTATAGTTTCAAAACCCAGTGAAACTGAATTATGGAAAAACACTTGTTGTTTACTGGTGATGAAAGTAAGAAAAACATCCCACAGTTTTATTACCTCGTACTGTTTGCAGTGTAAAGAAAAACTTACCAAACCTTATTTATTTATTTATTTTTTTTTTTTCCCAGTGTCCTGTCTAGCAATATGGCAATAGGAATTGATATCTCAATGCCAGATAGAGCTCGACAGATTTTGCTTTTACAAGTGGAGCAAACAGCTTTCGCCATAGTGCTCCACTTGATTTATGCTTGTAAATAGCTTTATTATGATTCCTGCAAGGAGAATTTCAAATTATATGGACATGACAATGGGAGAGTAAAGGAAGAACAAAAAGTGAAAGAGAAAGAAAAGAAAAAAAAGAGTAGAGGTGAAAGAAAGAGGAGATAAAAGGAAGAGAATGATAAAACGTCCTCTGTCTGCTCCATCACCTGGAAAGAGACACAAAAAGAACAGCACAACCAACAGACATAAAGCAACAGATACATTCGAATAACACCTAGATGCCATTGCGATATCATATATATTATTATGTAAGCTGACATGTGTAATGTGATATTTGAAAAAAGAAAGTGAAAAAACATAAATAAATAAATAAATTATAAGATTACTGTATATAAGTGAACACTTAATACCTGGGACCCAGCACCTGTGGGAGATGTGAAAGTGCACTAGTTTAGGTGAAGATTATCCAGAAATAGCTTGATAGTGATTGTGGAGAACCGAAGACCCACCTTCCCCGAGCACAGAGGCAGGCGTCAGGGGACCCGTAACCCCGGACTCCCAAAGGGGTCCCTAAAGCAGGTCGCCCAGGAGGGGCCGACACAGGATATCTGCAACCCCCCCCCCCCAAGGAAGGAGCAGAGACGACCCCGAGGAAATCCCCCAGCCACCGCAATGCCGACGCCCTCAAGAGCCGCGGAGACGAGCCCGTGGGCTCCGCCGGCAGCTAGCCCCGCTGAAGTGGTCCCGGCCATGGGCCCTGAGGGCCAGAGGCCCCAGGGGCGCCCCGCCCCCGCGACGAGGGCCCCAGCCGCCCCCCGGGGGGCCAGGCCCCGCGAAGAGGCCGCCGGGAGTGGGCCGGCGCACGCCCGGGAACCCGCCCCAAACCCGAAGCCAACCAATGCGCCAGGGGGCCAAGGCGCCCGCCAACGAAGTGGAGGAGGGCAGGACGTGGGGGGATGGACTCCGCACCTATCGGAGACTTAAGATGTTCTTGGGAGAGGGAGCGGACCACACCCATACCTGAAAAAAAAAAAAAAAAAAAAAAAAAAAAAAACTCATTCACCCCATCCCTCCCTTGTGCCCCACTCACCACACACAGAGAAAAAAAAAAAAAAAAAAAAACGCTGTACACACATTCCCACATAACACTCACATCCAACACTGACCAAAGGGGGGGGGGGGGGGTCACCCCAAATCGACTATA
The DNA here is from genome assembly GCF_011125445.2 of Fundulus heteroclitus. Classification (NCBI taxonomy): domain Eukaryota; kingdom Metazoa; phylum Chordata; class Actinopteri; order Cyprinodontiformes; family Fundulidae; genus Fundulus; species Fundulus heteroclitus. Next base: position 8,010 of record NW_023396681.1, on the reverse strand, counting down.
CGACTGCTTGTGCCCGACCCCCGGCCCCGGCCCCAGACCAGACGCCCCCCGGACCGGGCCCCCCCAAGAGGGCGGGCCAACACGACCCGCACGAGCCACCCGGCCAGAGCCCCCCCTCTCCCTAAATACCTAATAAACCCCCTCCCTCCCCCCACCAAACCTTATTTTTTAAACCAGTAGACTTACCACACCATGATTTTAGTGTGCTGTTTCATCCATATTTAAAACCAATTAGAAAGGTAACAGCTCAATAAGAACCAATACAGCTGAAACAGTAAATAATTAATGGTGAAAGGGGGGTAAAAAAAATTGATAACACAGAATTCACTTTTTTACCGCACTTTAATGGCAGCACTTTGCATTTTGTATCCTTCAGAGAACATTTGCTTTGCCTTTGCTGTCATTGTTAATAAATATAATAGCACATTTGTCTTTCTCCTGAGTAAACAATAACTAGAAGATGTTTAAAAGTGCATGTAAACTGCACTTTCTTTTTGAGAAACAAAATGGAGAAAAATCTTTATATATGCGTTGCAATAGGTCATTTTTACACATGTACATATAGCAATACTGGAATGCTAGATGCAGACCAAAACGTTACAGAACTAACTCCGTCAATCTGTCCATCACTTATCCTTCACTGGCTAAGTGAATTCAATCTACAAATTACATGTGGTTTCCTGTCAGCTCTTTGAGTTCCTGTGTACCATTCACTAGATCAGCATCTTTGCTTGTCCTAGTCACAGATTAAAGAGCTAAAACTGATATGTGATGAGCCCTACTGTAATCTGCTACATGTTGGCCACCATCATGTCATTTATAGACCTAACAGAAATACTAGAAGATAAAATGACAACACATTAGGCAATACATTTAATACTAATACCAAATGTGTCCATAAAGGGTTAACAATTAGAAAAGCCCATCACAAAATTCAATGGTAGGCAATTATTACACTTCTGTTTAATGGGGGAATTAATGAATTTTCAAATTAATCAACTGAGCAGCAGATGGATTGACCTAACTGAATAAACTGCTGATGTCTTTAGTATTGCTGAAATTACTTTGTCAATGGTTCTGAATTGAGCTGATTGTTATTAAACTCACACAGTGGATGTCATTAATTAAGTAAATTTCACATCTCTCTACAAAGGTTAGGATTAAGAAAAATTATTCCTGGAGAGTACATCAACTAACCATATTTTTGCAAAAAAGAGAAGATTGAAAAAGAAAAATGATCAAATTTCTCCAAGAAGTTTCAAAGCCTTTAAATTCTGGAACAAAACAGCTGCCAACATAATAAACCATTACAAAATGTAGCTGTCTGACAACGCACAAACTTGTGCAATTTTCACATCCTTGCCATTTTTACATTAGGACGTTTTCCTCCTTTTTTCAACCTTATGCAGTTTAAAAATGCTGTTTTTGGACTGTGGGAGGAAACCAGAGTACCTGGAGAGTACCCACGCATGCACAGGGAGAAGTTGTAGAATGTAGAAAGGCCCCAGGCCAAGTGCCCTGGAGACTTTTGATAGTGCCCTGGACAAAGTAAGGTCTATCAAAATATTGTTAAAGTTAAAAACCTTTGTTGCTATTTTGACGAAAATGTGATTAGTAATGTCCCACTTTATTTGTTTAATAAGGTATTTTAAGGTTTCTCTAAAAGAGCAATAAGTAAGTTATTTGCTGCAAAATCAACCATAATCCTTCTCACTTGTCCCCTAAAATGTAAGTAATATTCCCTATAAACTATCAGTTCTCTCCATCAACAATGACTTAGTGACGTTTTTTTCTTTTTTACTTCCTGGTCCCTAAGCCAATCACATGAGAGTTCCCAAGGTTCTCAAAACAAAGTGCAGCATTTGGTATTTTATCTTGGCAAAAGATCAGCAGCCTGCAAACATAGACGCTATTAAAAGAAGCGGACCAGAAATAAAACAAAATACAACTGCATATACCTTTCCTTTGTAAGTAAAAATTCACAACAGCAACACATAATTTAGAAACGGCATATTAAACTTTGACTGGCAGATCGCTGTCCCTATTTGAGCCACTAGGTGCCTGTAACACTTATTGCTCCTTTAATTTTAGAGAACTGAACTTCAATATATCTAACACACAATAAAACAATGATGTACTTAAAACTTGTACGTATCTACCTCTACTGTTACTAATTACTAATTACCACGATTCTATCGTTTGTGTTCTAACTTACTAGAAGAAATGGCATAAGCATTTACACACGCATAACTTCTTACAATAACTTAGAGAAATGTCGTGGAAATTTAAATTGCGTCGTTCTTTCCTGATCTGCTTAAAGCACATGGAAGTCAATTGTGCATAAAAAACACACAAAAAACAAAGCCGACTGACCAAACAAAAAAACAGAAACGACTCAGACATGCTCATATGCGAAGACAGATGAAACAAAAAGCAAGAGCTATGAAAAAAAGAAACTAAGAAAGCTGTACAAAGGGAAAATATAGAAGACAGTAGATAAAAGAAGGTATAAAAGGAAGCAGTGACCCCTGTCAGACAAATGTCAGCTCTACTTGTAACAGCAACTTGAACCAGAGCTAATGGACCACACTCACATCTACCCTAAACCTTTTTTTCTCCATCTTGAACACACACAGTTACCTTTGAGAGCACAAGAAAACACACAACCAAACATGCACAGGATGGAAAAAAGACATAAAACAAATGCACCTGCTCCTTTCCAAAGAAATTCAAATATGCGCAACACTTATGTCTTCTGCTTAGCAGGTTCTTAAAGCTAAGGCAAAAACAATAATTAATGGAAACATGACATGGGATAGATGATATTTTTTAAATAATATTCATCATTTTGATTGTTTTGTAACATTGTTAAAGCATTAACTGTTTCACCTAAGGATTTTGTATTCTTTGCGTAGACATGTTGACATCAGAGTTCAAAATACCACACATCATTGCTGCTGTCAGAAGACTAAGGATGAAAGACTAACTATATCGACTTTTCATACCTATAGAGAGATTATTAGGAGAAACTAAACTGCTGACAATATTTCACTACTATAGAAACATTTTGTGTCCTTTCTACTTCTGCTTGGTTTAGTTGATAGCATCAGCCAGCAATACCCATAACATACCCATTTCAACATCTGCAACATTTTCCTACCATCTCAATGGTGGTTTGTGAGAGAAAAAAAATATTGTGACTTTTAACTATTTAATAAAAAACTTGTGTATTGCAAATAATCCTTAATTTTGAATACATTTCTTATAAAATGTATCTAGAAAAATTTGCTAGACCATCAGCTAAACACCTAGAATTTCAAAAACAGATTATCAAACATGATCCTAATGAAACATTAGTGGTACGTTAGTCTATAAGAGCACAGCCATGCCTTAGAAAAGTTTTTATGAACTTCAATTAATACAACACAAACAATACATTGTTATCAATTTCCTACAAAGTTTAGTTGATTAGAGTAAGTGGTGCGATATTAGCAGAAATCTATCAAGAACTTTTTGAGTCACGTGTTTTTCCTCTTTTTTTTGTTATACTGCGTGTCTCTTCTTTTGTTCTGTATTTTGTCAGATAAACTCAGAAACTACATTTAGTTGAACATGATATGATTTATGGCATAAAGATAGAGACAATTTTAGGCTGAATCCCATTTCCCAACATTATAAATACTTTTTCCAGTATATTATATAGTTAAAGACTAAATATACCATATAGTGCCACCATAATTTAACTCTCATCCTTTTCCATATTTTGTTTGGCTCCACATTAATTCCAAATTACTCAGTATTGTTGTCTTTACTAAGATAATCAAACTAAGACTCAAACACAAATCTGGGAAAGGGTACATCCAAAAACTCAGCAGAACTGAACATCCCTGTGGTTTCCACTCTTCAAAAATGAAACAAGTTTGGATCTACAAGTACAATTCCAAGATTTGGTCACCAAAACTGGTTTATCATGGAAGAAAGGAATTGGGGAAAGAGGTGAGGAGGAACACAGTGGTCATAAAGGCCAAGTTTGAGTGTTCCATTATGGAGACAGAATATCCACCCATAAGATAAACAGCTCCAACCCAAACAGCCATAATAAGCAGAATTAAAGTCTTATGGCCACCCACTGTAATTTTCCCAACAAATGACATTAGCCCCTTTTCCATTACTTGTTAAAAGCCCTGGGCTTTTAACATGTATTTCAATACAATTTTACTTTACTAGTATTTAAAAAGAAAAACATATGGTGTCTTAGTTGGGCTTTGGTTAATTTGGCCTTTGGTTTCTTATTATCACGACCCGCTAGACTGAAGGTGAAGTGCAGCTTTCTGCTCAATTTACCCTTACATCATTAGGCTGATTTAAATTAATGAGCAGTAGAAATATCAACATTTATGTTTTTTTTCTGGATAAAACAAATCCTGACACTTTAAATCCCAGGGCCTTCAGTAGAAAAGGGGCTATAGAGACCTGTCATGATTTGTGCCTGTTTGCTTTCTTCATTCCACAACACCCAACTGATCTGCTGTAATCAGCCTCATGTCTTGGACTTCTGATGGGCTCCGCTGCTTGGCAGCAGTGAGCTTCTTGCCCTGCACCTGTTTTCTGCTCTGCTTAACCACTCCACAGCCACTGACTCAGTGCCAGATTATTGAAAATGCTGGCCAGTCAGCTGCAGATGATCACATTATGACCTGTTTCCTGTTTGTTTGTTTTTTTTCTACCTCACCTTACCCTTTTCGGATTTTCTACACAGTGTCTGATATCTGGACAAAGACCTTGTCTATGGGCCATGACCAACAAGCTTTGCCTAACATTTGGATTTGGCTGCCTACCTCTTATCACCAATGTACGACCACCACCTTTTATTCTGCCTGTCTTGTTATGCTTATTTAGCTTAAATAACATTGATGCCAATAATAAAATATTGGCACACTTGAAACTGGATTTACACTGGATTTATAGTGCTGTTAAACCTACGTTGATTGAGACAATACCTACACTTTTGAATTAATTGGAAGTGCAGCTACTACCTTCAAACTCATGTTTTGAAACCTAGAAAGTCTGTCCTGCAGACTTGCAGCGTCAGGGCAAAGAAAAATAGTGAGGGGTGAAATACAATTCAGTCCTAAAGTAACTTCACTACTGAAACAGAGATACACCCACACACTTGTTTTCTCTCTCTCACCTTTCTACCCCTCAGAGCCACAGGAGCATATAGCCCTGTTTTTCAGGTGCCCCAGCTGGCTAACTTTCCATTTTGTGTCTGAGCTTTTCCTCTGAGTCTAAAAAGAGAAAAAGGAGGTGTTTCTTCTGTGGAAGTAGCCCAAAGATTAATTCACTTAATCTTGGCCCTGTAAATGGGGTATTCAAGCGGCTTAAAAAACAAATTGAATGTAAAGGCTGAAAGTAATAACAACATTTGTCTTAGCTGGAGAACAATGCCCTTTTTCACAGCACTCTTCCACATGAGCTGGTAACGAGATATCTGACATACAGTATGACCAACATAGACCCAAGCAGTCACACATGCACAGGCTAACAATCCTTCTCCTTCACATACACACATTTAAACTATACTCACTACAGAGTTTACAAGGACACGAAGTAGAAGTAAAAGACATTATAATCGGTCTGTCTAGTCTACAGCATGTTAGTATGTATTTGCGTGAGTGCTGTTAGACTGGCAAACAGATGTTATGCTTTGGGTTTTGAAGTGTAATCCCTAGATTCATTAACCATCAGGCAAATGCCGATGAAAGGTTTAATGTTGTTGTAAATAGGTTAAAAATTAAAAGGCTGAAAAGTAATATCTCACAGACAATTTGCTCAGTGTAATTTATTCAATTCAATAGCAACTTCCAAACTGGAAACCAACATTTAGGACATAAGTGTTGTGTATTTTTAAATCAAGATAAGTAAAGGAGATTAAAAAACAGTGCCTCAGTTAACATTGTATCACCATGAGGATGTATCCGTACTTGTCGTCTTGAGCTCATCTGGGACCGTGTAGTGGGGGCAGCAGATTCAGTAGAGATGCCCAGACTTCCTTCTCTCCAGACACCTCATCCAGCTCCTCTGATTCCCAAGCCCGCTGAGAGAAAAACTTTCCAGCGTGTCCTGGGCCACTCTCTGAGCCTACTACCGGTGGGACATGCCTGGAGGTGTCATGGCGAACATTCAAAACTGCCAGAGCAACCTCAGCTGACGCCTCTCAATGTGGAGTAGCAACAGCTCTACTCCGAGCCCCTCATGGATGGTCAAGTTACTCACACTATTTCTAAGGGAGTACCTGGCCATCCAGCAGAGGAAGCCACTTGTATGCGGAATCCCGTTCTTTTGGTCATGACCCAAATTTAATTACCACAGGTAAGGGTAGGAATGTAGACATATCGGTAAATCGAGAGCTTTGCCTTTGGATTCTCCCCTTACTCGTTAACAGGATCCCAAGATCCTTAAACTGCTCATTTCTTTTATCATTTCATAACACTCATTAAATTCTCTAAAAATATAAATTTGTGTTGCTAGAACAAGTAATCATAAGAAAAACACACTTTTATTTATTATTAAGATTGAAATTTCCAGCCACCCATGTAATTGCTCAGAGGACAGAAATAATTATTGAAAATGTGATGTTTCTCATGGTGAGCGTTAATGAACAGTGTGACCCTGAATAGAACAAACATGCATGTAATTCAAGCAAACAACAGCGCAACAGCATCAAAACAGAAGGTCTAAACATAAACTGAGACAATCAATGAGGATACGTTTGGATGCAAAATATCAGATTCACAGTAAAATATAAACTTACTTCACAAAGACCTCCCCTCCTGTGATTTACCTTCCCTGTAGCTTTCTAAGAAGGATACCAAGTCATCTTCAAGCTAACGATGAGATTTAAACTCTTTAAATTGTTTTAAGTCTTTCAATTCTAGTTGAAGAAGTTTGAAACATGTCACTTGTAAAGAAGTCAGGAGTAATCTTTATTAACTTAACACACCACATCAAATGGCTGCTTTCTATGCAAAGGAAGAGCAACTCTGAGATCCTCGGAAATGCCCGAGCTCCACCACCTTCCCTGAGGATATACCCAACAATCCCCTAAATGTCAGCATTGATTGTAAACACACGGAGCGCCATGGTTAGCAGAAAGCAACTAATGGTGTAAAGCTTCCATTTTGGATGCTATTCTAATTCCTCCATGGGTTTTCACCAGTATACCTATTTTCTCCCACATGCACGTTAGGTTAATTATGACACTCAATTAACCACATGGGTGGTATAGTTATGTTACTCTTCATTGTCCCTAGCGATTGTCCAGGATACATTTTCTCTGGCATGATGACAAGCTGGGAAAGGCTCCAATTGGGATAGGCTCCAGCTACATGGAGCTCAGAGATGGATAAACCAGGTATAGAAAATGAATAAATTCATCTGATATTGGCTACACCGGTGGAAAAGGGAAATATATGAATGATACAGACTAAATTTGCATCAGAAAAATAGGCTAAAATTTTAGATGCTGATCAGTTAAAGAAATCAATTTTTTTTAGATTATGAGATGTTTTGATGCCCTATAATTTATGCTGATACTCTCCCTTGCATTGATTAGTATAATTTAAAAACTGCTTAATGCAGTGCAGTTATTCTCAGTAATTACTTTTCAGTCTTACTTTCTGTTCTTTTAAGCCTTATAGTAGCACTTCAGTCATTAACAAGAGAAAAAAACTCCCATTGAACTTTAGATTGATGTAATTATTACCAACAATTCTGTCACATGGCTAATTCAACACCATTGCTGTTCATAGGCACACACTGATAAAATAATATGCCAAGTTCCTTTGATCTTTAGGAAAAACCAAAGAGGAAGAGCAGAATCAATGTGCCAATAAGAGCACTCAGTAAAAAAGAGCCCGTGACGTGTTTAGCTACAGACTAAGACACACATCATTTTTCAATTCAATTCAATTTATTGTATATAGCACCAATTCACAACACGTCATCTCA